>NC_079335.1:56945068-57192568 GCF_029582105.1 Oenanthe melanoleuca | reverse complement strand
AAAAAAAAAAAAAAAAAAAAAAATCTAACATGCCTCAACAGATTGATTTAGCAGTCAATTCTTATAGATTAATTTTGGTTAAAACTGAGGGCATTCCAACAATTTACAGTTAAAGGTATAAAACATAAATCAGAATCTGTTTTGTCCCTTTTTGGGTAACATCTTGATTCTTTATCAAACCCTGTAGTGCTAGGGAAGTGATAATCATTAATAAAGGTTTGGATCAGTTATTTTTCCTCTAAATTTCAAAGTAAAGTTATTAAAAGCAGCAAGGAAAATCACGGCTGAACTAGGAGCTCAATGCGATTCCTATGGCCAAAGGACTAAAACAAAAAATGAAACAAATACAAGCCTTCTGAATTCTGGATATAACATCAAACCATGCAACTTCATCCCACTGACAAAACAGCCCATCCACAATTTTAATCAAACAAACCTCTCTCCTTGTCACACTAACTACCCACACCAACAAGTCTCATCCCCCTTCTTCTCATGGTCACCAAAACAGAGTTAACTTTTCTGCCTCCTCTTCTGCCAACAGATGGCATTTTTTAACAGCATCTTTCCCAACCTTTGGGCCAATCCTTCTAAACCATAATGATAAGGACAGGAGTCCCTTTATCAGTTGGGATACTGAACTTTGGGACTGCTGCTTGCCTTAGCACTAAGTGTTAAGCACCAGTATTGGCACAGTCAGACTATTTCCCATTAGTCACAAGACCTGCACCCTCAGAAAGGGCTCAAACCCACCCTGCATGGCCAGAGGATGTGTTCAGAGTGAAGTGCCTATGGCTTAGCAGAAGTGCACGTCTTGGACATCAAAGCATTCTACAATAAAGTAAGATATTAAAAATGCATGTCTGTAAAAGCAGTAGTTACAGGTGCCACACCTCTGTGCATCTCAACAGCTGCCATTTGGAAGTGCATTGAATCTGACTCTATGGAGCTCTATTTATCTCCAAATACAAAATACAACGTAAGTATGTCCCTTATATACCTTGTCTCTTCAGTAAGCACAGCTAAATCATTGTTATAACTCCATTTAGCATTCAAATTGCTAAAAAACTATTCATTAAGGGGGAAAGCTGGTCTTGATTGCTCTGTATCAATTGTTACAGCTGTCTCAAACAGAAGAATTCTTCTACTGCCTGTACAGAAGTCTCCCACTAGCCAACTCCAGCTAATTCCATGGCAGACTTCCAGGCAGGACAGTCTTGTACAACACATCCTGGGATCTGTACCAGTTGTTTAAAGGTGCTTGGAGCTTTTCTGAGTAAAAGGAAATTGCTTCCACTTCAAGTAGTTTTCTTAGCTAGTAAAAAGAAAGACTATGTACTGAAGGTCAGGTTTGCAAATCTAACAAAATGAAAAGACAGCTGAACAAAAAATGGCCAGATAACACGTATGTTACTTAATTTTGTATACTTTTCTAGCATTTTCTTGTTAATATTTTAAAGCATATATAAGTTTGGAAAGCTGTTATGTAAGTTCACCTCATTTTTCTTTACAAAAGTAAATGTGGACACAAGTTTATGGTACGATCAAATGGCAAAATGCAGATAGAGAAACTAAGAATAGCTGAATCTGGAACAGTCACTTCACATGCAATTATCTCTGATCTAAACAGCTGCACCAAACATATATTTTTTGTTTGGACACATCTGTAGACATGATGTGTATAATTAATTGTTCGTTCAAAAATGCAATTTCATGATGCATTTGATTATTTAGATATAAAAGTTTTAATTCTCAGAGCTGACTAAAAATAGTGATTTTAATTTATTCCTGCTGCCTACAATTACCCACAACCATGTATTTTTAAATATTTCCAGACTATAAAAATTACTAATTTTTGCCACTTGTGTTTATCTGCATTTAGACTTTGATTTGGATAAATTAAGCTCTCAAGTGTTCCTTGCTTTATGAAACTCTGCATGTTGTACACTTCAACACAAATAAATGACTTCTACCATTAGAGGTTTAAATAATGTAATGTATTTCATGCTCAGCCTGAAGCTGGATTCCAATGAAGTTGCTAATGCACGTAATGATTAAGTGTAACTCAAATACTAACTGTGTTGTTGAAAACATGACAGGCAATAATTTGGTCTATTATATTCTGCCATTTAATTCCCTAGTACAGACATTCTCTGACACGTTATGAAGCAATGATTTACAATTATTCAAGCTGCAAAGGTCAGAAAGTGACATTATAATCATCTACACAGAGATCCCTTCTAATGCACAAAAACTAAGTAATACCACACAAAAATAGTTTTACTAGAGTAGCAACTTCCTATTTAAGATTTCCCAAACTGCAGAAGTATAAATAATTAATTTACATTACAGTACGTAAGGCATCCTTGAAAATATAATGTTTTTCCTGCTCCTACCAATAAATTTATTAATAAGTCTTTTTTGCTTGCTAAAGGCAATCTTAAGAGTAGCCTTTCACTGTAAAAGTAGCCTGTTATTAATAATAATCAGTTAAAAAATCTGAAAATCTAGAGTATTTTTCAGAAACAACAAACAGGAGTACAGCCAAATTTTATTGATGCAGCTGGTCAAAGCACATCCTTATCTAGCAAGAAAAAATATCTATTAGTCATTATGCTCAATATAGGTGAGTAGTTTTGTTTAGACATTCTCCATGCATCCAGTGTCATTAAAACACTGAATTTTATACAAAACTCCAAATTACTCTTAGCATTGACAACAGCAGCAGAAGTGAGGTTATTTCCATGCTTGGGACACTATAACTATCCCCAAAGCTTATTTGAGGCTTTAAGAAATAAACGAATTTAGCAAAACACTTATTTATCAGAACATCCTATGGTATCTCCAGAAAAAATTGAGAAAAGGAGTTTCAAAGCACACAGAGAACTTAGGAGCAGAAAGTAATGCCTTCAGCCACCAAAAGACTAAATCAAAGCAAAAATCCCAAACAAACAAACAACAACAACAACAACAAAAACACCACATCAAAAAATTACAAGACATAACTACTCCAGCAAAATTCAAGAAAAAAAAAATCTTTTTGACCCCCCTCCAAATTCCTTTGTGTCTAGAAAGGCTTTTGTTTTCAAAACACTTGACCACTATACATTAAAAACTGTATATGCAATAAATATAATAAAGACATTGTTACAAATGCTCTTTCAACCTGTAGGAAGGTAGCAAAAAATGTTTATGTACACGTTTTAATTACTGAAAATTTTCCTAATAATCCAAACCTACCTTATACTTATCTTCAATCAATTTTTGAGTGGTGATAAAGGAAAGAAAAAGAAAAAGCAAGGAAGCAGCCACTCTTACTTGAAACATGTAACTACACACCCCAAAATTCTGTTTCTAATAGCAAAGGCAAGAAAAAGGCAAAGGAATAATAGACATATTTTTAAATCAAACATAGCCTATAAATTCTGTTCAAAATCTCAACTGCAGAACAATGCATTCTTTATATCCTACCTAAGGGATAAAATTTGAAAAGTGCATGATAAGCCTTTCCACAGCATTTCACCAGGCAAATGAAACAAAAATTTTAAATGCTGGGCAACCAAGATTCGTTCACCTAACCCAGGGTATCAGCCAATTTCAGAGTCAGACTTTCAAAAATGAAAGAACGCCACACAGAAAATAGACATTACCCCTGAAATAATGGGATATATTTTACAGCCATGGGTATGGGAAAGAAAACAATTAACACACATCTGCGATAAGGCAACGAGTAGCAGACGGTTTATTCCAAATGTTAAAACATGAGCGGTGTCCAATTTCTGTGTCATGTAGTTTCTGCTGTGCAGCTGAAGAAAAACAAACCCTGAACTTCAATTAAAAAAAATAAAACACAGCAAAATTACTGCCTTTTTCAACAACTAGCTGAATTATATATTGTGTATTTTGTAGCATGTAAATATGAGGATCATTTGGAAAACTGAGACACAGCAAACTCTTCCTCAAAAAACACCAAAAATACATTTTTTGTCTTTTCTTTCTTTTTTTTTTTAAGACCAAAATTTCAAAATCATTTGTCTTTGAAAAATGTGGTATTTTGCGACCACACCATGATGTTGAACTGACATTTCACCTTTAAAAAGTGCCCAAGCAGATTCAAAAGCTTTTGAAACACAATTTATCCTCACAACTAGCAGAGGGCTTATTACTGAGAATCTAAAAGTCAGAGGATAGAATATTAACTACTGTAGAAAAGAAAACATAGTGCAGGACCTTCTGTTTGTGACAAAATTACAGAGTTAATGTTCCTGAAAGATCACTTCACCTTTTAAAGCATGATTTTTAAAAAGGTAAAATTTATAGCAATTAAAGCTAATGAAGAAATGCAGCATGAGCTGCTTATGTTCAGGAACTAATAGGTCCACTGAGCATTTCTGAGATTATTTAGCCATCAATGATAATGAATTGACATTGTCAGTGGTGTTAATGTACCAATGCTCTATAGTGCCACTAATCCGATAGCCAATCCTAGCAATTTTATCTTTTTTTATGTTGCTACTTTATTTTTTTAACCAACACGCTATCCAATCCTTTCAATTAAAAGAGCACAAATACAGCAGAGGCTATTAACACTTTTTTCTCCTCTTCCATATATAAGTTGACATATTCATTATACAGACTATGGTTCAAACTGCTCTGGTCATTCCTCCTTCAAATCCTGATCAGTTCTTCAGGATTGTTAGCTACAGTGCAAAAATGTCTTTTCCAAATAAACCAGTGTTAGTATATGATTGTTAAAATACATTTTTGGTGCACATTAAGTGAAAACAGGGATATAAATCAAAGTTTTGTAAGCATGGAGTATTGTGGTATACGTCTCTGCCCCAGCTGTTTTGCTATATCTAAATAGCACAGCTCCATGTTGTTGATGAAAATTAACAATACACAAAATGGAAAATAAGTACCTGCCTGGGTACCAGGTATGACATGTCAGCAACATAGAATGCAATCAGCTTAGGAAAGTGACTACCATTTCAATCCAAAGTTTAAATCATTCATACATGTTCTGCTCTCTCTCTCTTGCATAACTATTATGAATCCCAGCTGAGAGCTGTGCGATTCCTGAGACAGGTCCTGTCAGACATGTCAATCCTAAAATGATAGAACGAGTTTTTAAAAAAATGAGGTACTATGCCAAATCCTAATTATTTTAATTTTCTTCTTTTTTTTGTAAAAAATACTGTATTAGCTGGTTTGATTTTTTTTTTTTTACTTTTCCTCTCTCAAGGAAATAGTTAAATAATATGATGATCTTTCAGTTTAAGTTATAAGGGAATTGAACAAACAACCAATGTCAAGTTTGTGGACAACTTCTAAGGAAGAGAGTTTAGCCTTCGCTTAACACTTCTGTGGATCTGCAGTTTTTAACTATCTTCCATGTCAAATTCTTGGCAATTGACAAGGGAAAGACAGCAAATAAGATTTTTAACAATGTAAAATACCATACCATGTTCATTTTAACTATGCTTCAAAATAAGGAGTAGCACAAGTTATTCTACTACTGATACGAAGTGGACTTAAGAACTGGGCTCAAACATTTTTATTTCTCATTTCAAGAAGTCAGCAGTTAGTTTTCTTAAGTGAGTAAACCCATTCAAAGTATCTCATAATGCCACATGCAAAATTATTTGAACAACAGAGATGAATCAGTGAAAATTACTCAGCTGCATCTTCAGCTGAATATTCACTTGTCTTCTAAATGTGTAACTCACTTTGTCCAGCAGTAGATTGGTACACTAAGTCTAAAAAACCTCCTCCTGCTGAATATTATCCCCAGCATCACAGCACACCATGCATGTGTGCACTGCACCATCTAATTGAACCTGTGCTCTTCTTCCCATTAGCCATAAGACCGCTATAGCAGTTACATAGGTTTGCGTAAAATGTTTTTATATGATGCATATATTAGTTAATTTCTTCAGCATAATAACATTAAAATATATTTTTAATCAGAACTAGGGTATTAAAATCCAACTTCGAACGTCCTATGATGTACCATATATGCCATGGCATTTTAAAACCTTTTAAACATTTCTGCTAAATTAATTAGTTTTGCATTAAGGAGTCTCAATGCCTCCTATTAAATGCAACACATTTGAAGGACAATTAAACATTATGAACGATCCTTCTAAGGAAATAACGATTGTTAAAAGAAAAACAAGATTTTTTGGGTAACAAACAGGAACACAAGTACAAATAAAAGACTTAAATTTATTTTAAAAGTCTTATGCCTGCAATATTTTAGATCCGTTTGTTTGAAAAATCTGTCTTCTGTTTTGTTTTCATAAAGAATGAAAACCCTAATGGAGTCCAGAAATCTGTTAATGGTACTAAAATTATAACAGTATTGCAAAAGAAAAAACCCCACACAGTAAAGTCTATATTATATATTTTTTATGTCTTTAAATGGAATTTACAGTTCTCCCTGGCAATGTGAATGAACATCCTATAATTTAGTCAATTTACAGATTACAGGTTCAAATTGACCTTGTAGCCCATAAAATTGCTCATCTTCAGTGCAGGATTAGAAGTGGGAAAAGAATGTCATAACTGTATTTAAGGAATTTACCATAACAATGGAAAGGAGGATATGCATGCATAATTTTAGCCACTCTTGCTCACATCACAGTTTTCAATTCTGAAACAATGCATATTCTGTGCTCTTCTCCTGGTTAACCATGGTGGAGACTGTTTCAATTTACTCACCCACAGACATGACACTTGTATTCCCTCATCCCAAGGTGCCTCTTGACATGGTTTCTGGCATCTCCAAGCTGAGCTGTTGCAAAGTGGCATATCTTGCACTTGAATGGCTTTGATCCTAAGTAAAATTTAGCATAAGATATGAGGTGAATTAGAATAAAATATCACCCACGGTAAAAGAAATAAAAATTCCTGAGGAAAAATAACCTTTTAAAAACCTATCCCACATTTAACCTGTTTGAGATTTTTGCCTAATTAAAAAAAGTGTCTTGTACCTAAAATTATAACTCCCAGGACGCAGACAGTATATTATATACATTATATCCTATACATTACTCATTAAAGTTTCCTCAGGTTCAAGATCACAGAAAATACTCTCTGAACTTTTAATCTGGTCTTTTTCTTGTCATTAAAAATCCACAAAACACATTAAAATGAGAAGAAAATATAAAAGGCAGATAACATTTCAACAAGATGGCAAAAGTTTTTCTATGCCTTTCCCAATGGCCAAATGCTGAAACTCAGGTAATGGTTTTAAAGTGGCTTAGTATTGGTATAACAGCAAAATGTAATATTTTTTTAGCAAATATTTTTAAAGTAAAATAATATTACAAGTCTTCCAACTTTGAATAGATTTCACATTAGCATTGGTATTTCAGATTTGTTCTGTCACACACAGCAAATGATTCATCACCTAGCTATTGTAATGGCATGCAATGTATGAATATACAGTGGATAAAATATTATGCCTTTATGACTGTTTTATGGTCAAGAATTTATGATTATTCTGCAAACCAGAAGTATTGACATTTTGGCTATTATTTATTTCAAGAACAAACTTTAATATTAAATGTCTGCTGCAGACCGAAGAACTCTGAAATTATTCCTCCAAGGAAAAAGTATCAACCTATTTCTTGTACCACATCAGTTCAGCAAAAAGTCAAATTATTTGCCTATCTTAATTAACAGTGATCATCTCTCAAGATGGAAAAACTATCTTTTTTACTGACATAGTTAAATTGGGCACATGTCAGTCCCCAGGTTATTACGCAGCAACATCATTCTAAAATATAAGCACTTTCCAATTTTCTAACCACTAAATCCTTACATCAATAAATTGAAATCATAGAATTGCAGTTAAAGTAAGTACAATATGGTCAAAGAGTCTCCATCTTATGTTTAGTACATGTTTTGTGAAGTACTTCTTCCAATACAGTTAAGCACAATATGAAATATGGGATCTTTAATAAATATACATAAAGAGCTCTGATAAGAAAAATGTTGCACTATATCATACTTGATCAATGAACCTTTCTGCTTTGCCCTTGAAAACAGAATATCCTCCAAGAATCCACTGGTGAAATTGAGGATCTTAGTAAAAAAATTTTAGAGTCTTAAATTTCAATTTTATTCCCAAAAGCTAACGAAAAATGAAGCATTTAATTTTAATCTTCTAACTGAAATAAAAAAGTCAACAGTACTAAGCACGGGCAGACAAGGTTGAATATTTCACAGTTCAATGACAATGAAGCCAGATCTCTTAATACTTCCATTTCTACTGTTGGAAGTAGATGTAAAATATGTTTAGCACCTCAATGGTTATATCTAGTCAGGTTTATATGTTTAAATGTCAAAAGCAGGTATAAACTGCAGCTCACAGTAATCACATTCTATCCATCACACTGAAAAAAAACAGTTTATTTAAATGATCCAAATAAAACTGAATTAATCATTAATTTGGTGACATTTCAAATCAACACTGCATTCTACAAAGAGACCAGGGCAAATAAAAAAACCAAAAAACATTATCTTTGCATTAAAAGACCACTAAAAGTTGATGCTTTAACTTATGATCTTTAGCTGGACAATAACAAGGCCACAGGTGAAGAGGATTTTTTTTTTTACTCTATTGGTGTTTATACTGTTCTTTTTTCTCATAGAATTCAAATACCACATGGATTCTATCCTATGTTCCCTTAGATTCTCTCCTACTGATTAAATTGTAAATTCGTTCCTCATTCTGATACTGCAGGTGTCCCACAGGGCTTCCATACAAGACCTTTGCTGTTTTCCATTTACATGACTCCTTTGTGAAGAACTCGAGTTCAGACCAATCGTGACTACAGTGTGCTGACAATACAGAAATGTATTATTCTGTTGACTGCTCTCATCCAAAAATCACTGAGGCCTTGAGGGGTTTTGATTTTTTTTCTCAGATCCAGAGCTGAATATCTGTTAACATCTCCATTTAAACTCCATGAAAATTCAAGTGCTGGCAGGCTCCAGTCAGTACTTATCACCTGAAACAAAAGCAACGTATCTCCTTTTTAGGTTGCTGGTGCCAAATTTGTTCCAGTATGTTCTTGGATTGAATAACCCAAAATTTTATACTAAAAATGAAGACATTAGACTAAGATTTAAATTAATGGTAGAAAAAAATATTGTATTCGCCATAAAGCTGTCTGAAACAATGTAAAACGTTTAACCATTGCCTAGCATCAACTTCAATGGTTCTCTTATGCTGTTTTGAACTGTGATACTACTGGATTCACATTTGGTTTTAAGTTCTTAGGAAAAAAAAGAGAAAAATGCTTTCACTATATCATCTTTTCAACCAAGTGACTAAAAAACAAAAAAATAGCCAGAAAAAGCCAAAAAAGCCCCAAAATCCACCAAATTACTTTACCCACAAGTTGAAACAAATGTATATTTTCTGATGGTGGCAGGAAGCAATAAGGCTCTTAACAAACACCAAACAAACCAACCACAAACAAAACAAACAAACAAAAAAACAACAACAGCATACCAAACTGAAAATAAGACTAAATTTAAAGAGTGCAGGTCAGGCAGATGCAAACTAATCTACTGTTTGTAAAAAAATAGTTGAGTTCATAATCCTTGATTTACATTAGGACAATACAGACCCAAAGCTGTAAGAAAAAATTCACAGTCCCAGCTTTAGGCCAGCCAAAGGCAACATCACTTATACCTGCAGGCACTGCTGTATTCCTAGCTCAGGCCCAATACAAAGTGAGCAGAGCCACATGAAATGTCATCATACCATTTCCTCCTATGTGTGGGACATGGGGAGCAATACAGCACACTTACATTGGGCACAACTGCCATTAACTGAGAAGTCTGATGAGAAAAGAAACAAAGATGATGCGGTTGCAGGTGATTTTTCCTCAGATGTTGATTGTTAATTAAGCTTATGGGACCTCCATCAATTGCAAACTAAAAAGTCTTCCACCTCTACTACTCCTTTTATTTTTCTTTACACTTCCTCATTTTCACTTGTCAACATGTGATGGACTTACTTGTTAGGTCCTCTATAGCAAAGCTTTCCTTTCATTTACAATGTGAAAATCTCCTACATTATTTAATGGTATTTTGAAACATTATTTTTCCATTAGTGAAAATTATTAGTTGTATCTTTCTGCAACTTTCCCTTCCCTTCACACCCCAAATCATCACTGATTACTCAATTAAAAAAAGGAAAGGAGTTGGTGATGGTTACATATACGTACTCATATATATAAACCTATTTATGCACATCCAGATGCTGATGACAGACTTTTTAAAAAACATATAATCAGAACAATAAATGGAAAAATGTGCTCTTATGTACCTGTTGTTACCCTGGGACAAGTGAGAAGCTGGAAACGGTGGACTTTGCCTCACCAGTGTTACAAGAAGTGTACATACAATTGGTGCAGTAGGTCATTTCCCTCTGCCACCACTCCCAATAACCTAAACATATTTGTTTGTTATTAAACTGCATCCACTGTGATACAGATGGGAAAAAAGTTTCTATAAGACGAAAACCACAAACAGGAAAATACAGATTGGAAGAGAAAGTCTTCTTCCCATTAAGTATTAATAAAAGTCTCCACATCACTATTTATGTGAATGAGCAAAGCATAAGAAAAACATTTTGTTTAAAGTTGCAGTGAGACAGAGGGCAGATAAAACTCTGTGCTGCAACCCTTCTATACTTCTGCACCAAAAAATGACTTGCAAAATTAAATGTATTTTTCCACTGCTTTGCATATTTAGGGCTATCCAAAAGCACAGTAAAAATATACTCCATGATAAGACCTACACACAAGATGTTAAAAAGTACACTAACTTTTACTAAATGTTACAATCAATGATGTAACTTATGTAAGTAGGGTTGCTTTGTCATATATTGATAGTTACCTCACTTTCACATCCACATTAACTTGATTTTAAATGCAATTAATACATATAGTCAAGGAAGACTAATGGACTACATTCTGCACTTAACCTGGTGGACATTTTCAAATGGCACAAGTGACCAGTGCAAACCTATTTTGCATTGTAAACGACTAAATAAATCTTAATGGATTAAGAATGATCAGCTATCAACACACAAGGGAAATTAAGTGCTGAAATGCCTACATTGATTATTTTAAATTATTAGCCTTACTCTGTTCTTGAATTTGTATGCTTTTAGTGAGCTTTAACACATTTACAAGACTTATTGACTATAATTACAAGAGAATTCAAGTAATGGACACATCAATTATAAGCAACATGTCTTGACCAGACAGTTGCATAAAGAATTCTAAAGAGAGCTCCATTAGCATCCTCCCCCTTAGTTTTATTCAGTTTTATCTGCCGTAAGAGGGCATATTAAGGGCTTATACAGCTGTTCTGACCATGTGAACATGAGCATCCCTCTAAAAAGACTTAACACTGCATTCAAAGTTGGATATTAGCTGAAGCAATACAAATAACTGTGCTATTGACAGGACAGAAGTAATGCTGAAAGTATTAAGTATGTGAGTTATTGGTATACATGAATACTGCAGTTATACTAAAATACTTTGAAAGGTTTGAAATACAATGTCCCTGCTCCCCAAGATTAATTTTTAGGATTTGTTGTCCAGTCACGCCCTTGCCTTTTCATAAAAAAAAACTTACAAAACTATTTTAGGATTATGCCAGGAATTACCATTCTTTTATGCTTCTTTTTTCTTACCTTTTTGTTCTCTTCCTTGTAACCATGCACTAAGTTTCAAATACTGCATGAATTTAAACTATAGCTTCCATAATAAGCCATTATTTAAAAGTACAGTAAAATAAACCTTACAGTTTTAATGAAAATATGTTCATTGAAATGTGAATTTATTATTCAAATCCACTCATAAATTCAACCATGGAGACACCACTTGTCTAAGCAGAGCTCAGTGATTTAGAAAAGCTGTCTATTTAAAATAAAGAATGTATGGCAGGTTTATAGAAACATCGCAGTGAATTTTTACATAAATTTAGAACTGCAGCTTATGCATTTTTCTACAGAAATGTTTTTAAATTTTCCACTTAAAATTAAACATAAAAATGAATTTAAAGTGTGATCAGCACAGAAACTAAATCAGATGCTACATCCCTGTGCAACACATCAGCACCACATGCCACCTTCCAAAAAGGCTGACCAATTCCAACAGCTATAACTTATTTCTACAAAAACCTCTTGTTGTTTCTTATTTGTATTTATTTAGGAATGACGTAATATCAAATGCCTATTCTGAAGCATTATGTAATGCTGAAAGTTTCACTTAATGGAAATGAAATAAACAATCTGGCTATTAAACAACCACACAGAAGAGAAAGTTAGAAAGAACAGATAATCGTTCTCTCAAACCACCACAGCTTCATTATATAAATATAAGAACCCATCAATGGTTACAATTGAGATTAAAAGGAAGAAAATCTCTCTATATGAAACAAAAAGCAGAAGGGTGACTGTACTTGAAATGTTCTTACATTTTCTGCCCTTTGATCACTGTATTTTCATACCCTTTTAGATAATTTTGAATTTCATCAGGGCTCATCAGGCGATACAAATGCAAGTTCATTAGAAATACTAAAAAGGCTTAACAAGCAGAGAAAGACCAATGGTATAATTCACTCCCTTTGAAAGAGACCAGTTGCAACGACAGCATTTCCATACCTGTGTGGGTACGGATGTGAGCTAGGAAGGCCATGGAATTGCTACTTCTACACATCTTCCCACAATACTTGCAGACATTGCCTTGGTTCTCCTCCCTCTCCCGGTTAATCTGCTCAGTGTCTTCAACAATGTATTTATTGACTTCCCGCAGCAGCTCTTCATGTTGCTCTTTGATGTGGAGAAACAAGCTCTGCTCTGAATCGAAGGGCTCCGTGCACTTCAAACACTTGAAGGTTGCGCCTCCTTCGGGCAGCTCCTCCACGCTCGCCTGCTCGTTACGCATGTGCCCAGCACTGGCCAAGTGCTGGTGAAGGTTGCTTTCTGTGTAAAATGATTTTCCACAGAGTAAGCAATGAAAATGCTTTTCTTTTGAAGGATGTTTCATGGCTATGTGAACATTTAGTCCGCTCAAACCATCTGCTAGAAAGCCACAGTCATCGCAGCGAATACGTGTCGATTCCCCAAGGGAAATTCCCTCTGACTTCTTCTTTTTCCCACCACTTGTTGAAGTGTCTGTTTTCACTGTGAGCTCACTAGCTTTCACTGCCCCTGACATTAGTCCTTCTGCAGAATGGTCAGGGGCCTCCCCATCTTGATGACTTTTTAACCTCACTATAGAAGAATCAAACTTGCCAACATTTTGCATTGCCTTTCCTTTGTCATCAGCATTGATAACTGTTCCTAAAGCCTCATTACTACTTTGTGTGCCCTCAGCTGTTGAGCCATCTGCCTCCCAAACATTGTTATTTATAGTTACTTCAGCTTCATGTTGTGCTTCCATAAGGGCTTCTTCCTCCTCCCCAGTAGGATCCTCTCTGAAACTTCTGTTACCATCTAAACTATGTCTATTTTGTACTGTTTCTCCAGCGTTTCCAGCAAAATTTGATTGCTCTACTGCACTAGTTGTTTCTGGAAGACTTAGCATAAGTGGGTTATTTTTCTTCAGTGATTTTTTTTTGAGACTGTCTTGATTTCTACACTCTGCTTCTGGGTTTTCACTATTTTCTTCCAAGCTCTCCACACCTTTTTCTGAATTGAAGTTTGTGTTGCTTGATCTATTTTGATCTCCTGCAGTGCAATCATCATCTGTGTTGAGCAGCTCCTGACCATGCTTACTTTTCTGCACATCACAAGTACCTGTTTCTTTAATTGATACTTCCTTAACAAGTTCAACAACCTTATCTTTCTGAGGAGTTTGCTGGAATCGTTCACAAAAAGGGTTTTCTCCTCCATTTCTAGACTCCTTATCAAGTTCATCTCCTACTGCATTTTGGGAACTGACATCTTTAGAGATTCCTGGAGATGTATTTTCATTTAAGGCAGTACACTCAGTAAAGCTTTTATTCATATGACCACCTTCTGATGCATCATTGGCACACTTTGTTTCATCTAAAATACCTTTTGATTCTCCTGTACTGTGATGGTGCTCCTCTTGAGGCAAAGCAGTGCCTTCTTTAGTGATATTTGCTGTATTTGCTTCCTCCCCAGAAGAAGAATAAACACAAGATTCTCTTCTAATTTTATGTTTCTCTGTTGCTGCATGCCTTATCATCTCTCTGCGAGTAACAGCATAGTAGTCACAAGCCATGCAGTAGTATTCAAATTGTTTTGTATGTTTTCGCTTCACGTGCAGCTCTAAAGAAGCAGCAGAATGAGCAATGAAGCTGCAGTGTTCGCACTTGTTGTCATTTGCACCCATGGCTCTTCTCTGGAAGCTTGGGTCACAATCTTGAGCAGCCATTGCTGGTTCCAGCAACACACATTGGTTTATATTCGATGAATTCCTAGCGGGCTGCAAATCTGGCAGCCTACTGGCATCCACAGCCTTTAACTCAGCATCTCCTCGCTCAGCTTCCTGATTGTCTACGACAGAATTTTCCAAATCTGATGACAGGCCACCATCCTCAATGTGCTCAGGCAAGGCAGTCACAGAGCTGTTCATCTTCTTGCTAATGGATTCAAAATTACCTCCTTCAGGGCTAACGATGATCTCCGAGTTCGGTTTTCCACATCCTTCAATTTCAACACGGCTTTTGTGTTTTTTGGTTGCACAGTGACGTTCCATATCTCCTTTGGTGACAGTGTAATAGTTGCAAACCTTACACAAATAGCTGTATTGATGACTGTGCTTTCTCCTGATATGAACAGTCAAATTCGTAACACTGGAGGCCAAAAGACCACAATGGGTACACGTCCTAGAAACAGTACCTTTAGGTTTCCCTCCTCTGGATGCATCACCTAAAACCAATTCATTTTCACCAATCCTCTGCTCAAGTGGAACAAATTCCTTATTTCTCGGTATGTTTTCCACAGAAGAGGATGAAACATGTATAATTTCTTTATCCAACTCTGTATTTCCACTCCCAGTGGAAGTATCCACCACTGATTTAATGCCGCCAACACCAACGCAAACCTTTACAATACATTCTTCAAAACGTAGTCCAATGTTGTTTTTCCTGGCATTTTCAAGATGCTTGCTTCTTTTGATATGTTTCTCCATTCCTTCCTTACTCAGTGAGTAGAGATTACATGCTTTACAAAGGAAGTGATACTCTTGTGCATGTCGGAGTTTAATGTGCCTCGTAAGAACGGTGGAAGATCTTGTCTTATAAAAACACTTTTTACATTGAAATTGGGTTTTATTCAGAACAGAATGCTTTAGTTCATTCCTGTGATTTATGAAGGAAGAGTCTGGAGTTTTTGCTTGCATTGACACTTCCATTTCCTTTGCAAGTCTTTGGCTATTGTTCAATACTGAGTCACTGTAAGATACCACTTGTAAGGTATGATCAGTGTTACTCAGTTGAGTAGCTTGCTGAAATAATGAACCATCATGTTTCTCATTTTTTTGATGATTTATCAGCTCTTCTTCCAACTGAAAAAAAAGCATGCAAGCTGGACAACTATGGGACATATTATGCACTTCACTCATATGCCTTTGAAAGCTGACCACATTCAAGCTGGTAAATGAACAGAGTTGACAATGAAAGCTACAAGCACCCATCTGGTGTTTACTGTCCTGACAGTGTTGCTTCATGTCCTCCCTGACTCCAGAGGAGTAGCCACACATCTGACAATGAAACTGGATCCTTTTTGTATGAAGCTTTGCAACATGAGTTTCCAAACTTTCTCGGTCATGAAAAACATGACCACAATCCATGCAAGTATGAAGAGCACCATCAGCAGCAGTAAGTTTAACTTCAGAATCTTTGGCATCTGCAGCGCTAGAAGAAGGGGTATTTGGCTTGTATTCAGTAAGATCTTGTATTTCTGCAGCAGTAATACAATTACTTTTAGCATCTGTTTCTAGTTCTCTATGTGACACAGGGCTTGATTCATCATGTTTAAGCTGTGTGCTGGAGATAGGCTTCACATGTACTCTCTGAGGGTCAGATTTGGGTCTCTTACTATTCCCCAACAAGCTGTATCTTCTTTTAACCTGCCTTTTTAATCTAGAAGACCTACTCTGTCCAAATGAATACCCTGACAAGAAAACATTTCCTTTGTGTTTCCGTTTATCAAATCTCCTTGTCCTGTGTAAACTGTTAAGTAGCTTTTTGGTAGTTGGAAGGGATTCTGTTTTCTGCAAGATATTTTCTGATGGTCCCGCTATTGTTAGTTTTTCAGTATGAGCTTTATCATTTCCTTCTGTACCAGAAGAAAGCAACGTTTCCTCCATCACAGTATCTTTTTTTGCAGTGGGAGTATTTGAAGATAGCATCATTGCAACAAGTTCACTGCCATCATTTTGTTTAGACAAACTTACTTTTGAGCCTTTCATTGCACTGCTAACACTTAATTCTTTTGCATCAGCAGTTCTTGCCCTTAATTTATTGGTCCCTGGTTTTGCCCTGACATTCCTCTCTTTGGTTGCAGTAGATTGTTGGTTTTTAAAGGATTTTTTTGTCAATATCTGTACAAATCCTCCCCGTGCAGCAAGATTTTGGCGTCGAAGGTGAGTCTTGCCAAGGAAATGAGAATTTAGGAGACTCTCTTCAGCACTCTGAAAACCACAAAGATCACAAGAAAATATCTTGGATTTCTCACGATCTTGCTTAACATGCATATGTGATGTTGAACTACACTCACCTATGAAACTACACTGAGGGCGTGTTTGCTCTTTGGATGGTTTAGAGAGGCTTTCTTGTTTATGTTTTTCATTATCAGAGCAGGAAGGTAAACACTGATCACTCATTTTGCCTTTAGGGTCTTTGTCTTTGTTTCCAGCTTTACAGACCACACTGATTTCTTCTGAAGAATATAATTTATCAGGAACAGCAGCTGACACCTCTCGTGAATGTTTCTTTTCCTCGTGAATTTTCAATATGGCATCAGCAGCAGCACATCTGAAATCATAACGTAGGCACAGGATATCTGAATTAAATATGTCTCTCTCAGGACAACTGGTGACTCCTTCCCTCTTTACAGTTCCAGGTATCATACCACATGCTTCTCCAGCTAAAACTTTTTGCAATTTCCTTCCACTGTCTTTCATGTCTTCTGAAGAACTGTGCTTTCTTTTCCTGGAAACATTTTCAGGTTTCTCTGCTTCAACAATATCCAGGTTTGGTGATTCTGACAGTGCTGTTTGGTTTGTGCCATTCTCTCTTTCTTTCTTTTCAAGGTCCCTGAACACTTCATCTGATGTAAGCCTTGTTTTCTGCTGAGATGAAGAGTGACATCCAGCATTTTCTCCTGATGTATTTCTTAGGGATTCTTCTGTCAACTCAACTTGTAAATTCTCATCAACATCATCTCTCTTCTTATTTTCCTCCCCATCCATTCTTAATAGTGATATTACCAACTGTAGATCATTTGGTTTAGCACCTACAAAACAAAAGAGTTATTATTAGTCTTTTATGCAAACTTAATGTTTAAAATAATTAAATTTTTAAAACCCCGTGCAATACAGAAAATTAAAATCATGACAGGAAGAAAGACATGAGGCGACAGTTTCATCATTCTAGTTACAGAGCTCTCACTGAGATGAGCACCATGTGAGCAAACACTTAGATCCCATTGTTTTTATATAATCAAGTAATCTTTTAAACCTGGGCAGACAAATGTGACCTTTGCTTCTGGAAGTGTATTTAGGACATAAAATACTAACAGCTTTCAGGGAACTGGTCATGGAATATTTAACTTCTCCTGAACTAGAAAATCAGCCTCCCAGATTTAAAAGTTCCCAGGAGAAATAATCATGACTGCAACAATAAGCAAAACAAAGCCAACATAAATGCTAAATATTTTAAGTATTCAGCTTGCTTTCCTTCCTCTGTTAGGTTATCTGCTAAAGAGAAAAAACACAAATAAACCACCTTTTAAAAGAATATGCTTCAAGAATAGCTTCCCATTCTTCCTAAAATATCCTCTAAAACATCATTTCCCAGTTAGGGAGGAGAAACAAAAAGTCATGAAATAACAGTGCAAAGAAGGGCAGCACCTTTGAGATCCAGCACAAACTCTAATCATTCAAATCCAGTTACCAAAAGCTTTTGCTCAACTGCCTCGTGTGACCCTCCTGCTTCCAAGTAAATGCCACCACTAGAAAACTGATGCTACCAACACAGTTTATAAGAGGGATGGGGATGGGAAATCAAATCTTGACATTTATTACCTTTTCATTTTGATATGAAGCAACTGAGAATTGAAAATGCATTTCATTTTAACAGATGATTAAATACTAAATGTTTATCTATGTGCTTTACACTATGATTTAGACATCAATTTGCTGCAGATCCAAGTATTCAGTTTTTTGTTCAGTTACCCATTGAATGAGGCCATGACCACAATTGTAAGTACTTCCTGACAAGATTAAGTAATTGCAATGTTGATACAGATAACGTAGATAACAAAAAACTATTCAAGAACATGGTAAAAAAAATAATTATGCTTAATTTTGAGGACGAAGTAAGAAAGTATTAAACTGAGAAAATAAATTCAAATCTGTTGGACTTATTTTCTATGGAAGAAAAAAGTGTTTTTCTGCTTAAGAATAATTTATGGAAGGCCCCTAAGGAACTGAGTGCACATTAGTCACGTACATTGAACAGTTTTTCAATTGTAGGTCTCTCATTGAGCTGAAGCACTGACCAAACCTACACCAAGCTAGTTATAATTAAATAGCAAGAGAATAACCACCTCTAGATCACAAAAGCCCTTTGAAGGATCATGATATTGTCCCCTAAACATGGTTTTCTGATTCTTATGCACTACTATTTTTCTTTGTTCACATCATGGAAACCAAAACCACGTGGAAACTAATCACAATTAGTCAGAAGGAAAACAGTCAGGGCTATAGCCTCAGCTGGTATAAGTCAGCTCATTGTTAGTATGCTCAAAAACAGCAATTAATAGCAGGACCAGATTAAGCCTTTGAAGTACAAGCTTACCCAAGAAAAGGTTATGAGCACTATTTGGGATACAGAAAAAAAGATCAGATGAAAATTATGTGGTTTAACTGCAGTATAACTTTATTTATATAATGCCAAATATCAAGTTACTTCAGCAAGGAGTGTCACAAGTCCATCTTTAAACAAGCAACCGTGGATCCTTCGCCTTGCTGCACCTCCACAGCAGGTTCCCAGCCCACCACCGAGACCCAATCACTCTTCTCTTGGGCCTGGGGAAGAGCAGCAGTTTTTCATTTGCTGTACAAGATGCTTTGAAATCTCAAACTAATTCTCTACCTTCTTTATAGGATATTTTTCTCTCAGATAAATCCATAAGACTTATCAGGAAATTTGTCCAGCAGTGAAATAATACTGGCATTGAACATTTCCGTTATCAAAAGTTGTATCAGGATAATTAGAGGTTTCTGCATCAACAAAAATGTGGCCTTCTCTGCCACTTCCCCAGAAATTTAGCTCATCTCCACCGGCCACTTGCACATCTAAAAAACATGGTTGATTTTCTGCACACAGTCTCTGCAGGTTTATGCTTGTTTCCCAGCATTTGTTCAGTAAGTCTCCAGTAGAAGTTCATCCTGCTCTGTGCCCAGACTGCAATCCCAGTTAGGGTGTCCAACCTTATCTCCCATTCAACTGCATCAGTTATGGATTTTTCTAGTGCTTAGGAAAAAAATGCATTTCCTCTATTTTATCTTTGTCAACTGCTTGTAGTAAGAACTAAAAACTAGCTGCTAAAAAAGTGAAAAATGCAAAACATAAACCGCATAGGTGCTGCCAATAACCTCAGTATGAAATTAAAATAATCATATGTGTAATCCAAATATGCTAAGATGATTTACACCCCAGACTTCTTGCCTAATTCCTTATCTCTGCCTTCATTTCATGACAAACTTCTAGCATGCAGACTGGGACTGCACTCTGTTCTCCTAATGAAGTCAACAGTCTCATATCTACTCCCACAACCAGTAAGCATTATCAAGGCAATTTCTCTCCAGCTGCACAGCAGGCTACCTGTGGCAACATGTGGTAATGATATACCTTTACCAACTTCATCACTACCACACATCTAAGTTTCCATGAAGATAGTCTACCCCTACACCCTTCCCAAAGCTACATCTTCCTCCGTCCCACTTCCATATAATCTGTGTCAAAATATCACTACATGGAAGTCTGCACTTGCATGAAACCAAAACCCAGAAAGTATTCTCTATGAAAGAGAACATCTATGAGGTAGTTGCTGCTGTCTCTCTAAAACTGCCTCTATATTAATTAATCTAAGGAATTAAATAGCCTCCAATTTCTTTTAGCTCTCTCTTAAAGTTGTCTGCAGGACAAGAGCACATGTTCTGATAGACACTTAAGGACTACTATCACTACTTTTTGCTGGGACCATGACCAGCAATTTGCTGACCTCTGAGTTTTCCACATCTCACACAAGATCTGGAGCACTGGACCATGTCTCTGCTTCTTCCTGCTACAGCCTTTGCTCAGATCACACTCCCATGCCTCTAACACAATTTCAATAGCACATAGCTCAGCTTCCTTGATGGCAGAGTAGCGTCTCACCCAAATGCAGCTGTGGGCTCCTTCCTGCACAAATATATTGCAGGAATGGCTATCACTACTCAAAGAAGGCATTCAGCACACCATCAGCTGACTCTAGACAAAAAGAGCCTGTAGTGCCTCTGCTCTTCATTCCCAAAAGCTACTTCCCAGATTTGCCACCGGGCACTAGGACAATGGCAAAGCACAAGTTGGTCATAAATCTGAGTGGTCCTAATCCTCTGCCTGCCTAAACCAAATCCACACTAATTAAGGGCTAGCCTGCAGTTGGTATTGTAATATAGAGGAATCAATGCATTGGAGAAGGCATCAACAGCACTCAAAGTTTGGGCAGTCCCAGCAACAATGTAAGAAAATTTTGCAAATTTTCTTTTTGCAAAATTAATCTTGGATCAAGCCTTCATCTGGCACAGGGATCATCATCACAAGCAAAGAATTAGCATCTGGAATTTTACTAACCTGATCTAAGAACACGCTCTAGATGTAACAAGTAACCCTCTGAAGCCAGACACCTTAAGCATATGCTTAAACCTAACTCCTACTTGTTAGTGTGATCAAGTAAACCTTCTGATAGCAATGTAATGCTGCCAAATTTGTACAGCAGTAGGAATGGGGAAGATCTTATTTGTGGATCAACAAGACTAAAATCAATGCAAGATGTAAACCTCCTTGTGTTTCCTGCTACCTTCATCTTTTAAAGAATGATCTGGAAACATTTCCACAAGTAATAACTGCTTTAAGTGCAACAATACATAACCACTTCAAGTATTGCATAAATAATCCAAAATATATTTTTATAGGCTCCAAGATTGCGCCAATGGTAATGCCAGATACAGCACAGCAGAAAACTGCAGCACAGGATCAATCCCAAGCTAAGCAGACAGCAGCCAAATCCTTATATTTCCACAGTTTAAAGCCTGGTTCTGTCAAACAGCGCTCTCTTAACATCATATTCGATGTTCAAAATGAAGCTGTTCTAACTCAAAAGTGGGTTGACTTTTTGTAACATAAATCTTTTGTTAATGTTCATATAAATCAAGTATAGCTGAACAGATCCTTAAAGGATATGACCAAAAATTAATTTGCCACATTAGCTTCAGGTTAACAAATTCTTCTGCTTGGAGACAGTCATACATTACCTAATGCATTTTAAGGTTTTTTGCAGCACACTGCTGTTCCTGAGTTCTGGAAAGAAACCTGTTGTGGCCCCAAAATTTTCGCTCAGAAAAAGCTATGCTCATAGTTCTACTATAAATAGGTGCTCAAACATAGTGCTGTTCTTCAGTAATTTCCTTAGTATCTGAAAGAAATGAAACATGTTTTCAAGACCTTCAAAAGCAGAATATTTGTTATGTGTGTTACATCTGCACAGATCAACTATCCAAATCCTTACAGAAAGTATAAGACACACATTTTTAAATTGCAAGTGGGTAATACATAGTATTTTGGCAATATCACATAAACCAGTATAGCTAAAGATTGTCCCCTTTCATCCACTGGGATTTCCAAATCATCAGAATCATGGAGGCTTTGTTTCAACATTTAAACTAATTTAAGAGACATCCCGCAATCACAATTCAGCACCATCTTACTATCTGTAAAGTAGAAAATTCATAAAAAATAAAAAGAGAAAAATAGCACTTCTTGAGCAGTCATCACCATTTTTTACCTGATAACAACTCACTTTTGTATTCTTTGTAAAAAGTTTTTTTGTATATTGACATAGCATCTGCTACAGTTCTCTACACAAGCATAAGTCATTTGTGAACAGAAGCCTTTTTTCTTTGATGAAAATAGAAAACATTATATTTGAGTTTTCTGATTTTTTACCACTGGTCCAAAAAAAACAGTATATAATGTCTTACTATGCCAGAAGGTGGAGACACTGCAGTTAAGCTTTGCAGTGTAAGACCTGCACTGCTCTAATCCTCAGATGGAATTTAGAAAGTAGTAATCTTAAATTAAGATCAAAAGGACAAAGAATTTAGCAATGACCAACAAAACTGCAGTAAACTTCAAAGTTCCTTAACTTGATGGTAATACAATTTTATTTACTTGTCTCTTTGGTCATATGCAAAGAGAAGGGGAAGGCATGTGTACAGAAAAACACAAAAAAGTTTATTTACAAGTACTAACTTTACTTTTTTTTTTTTTTTAAATGCTAATCCCAGCATTAGAATTTCCAGAGCACTTCTCAGTCACAAGTACTATTGTCTCCAAGTATTCAATGCCCAATCTGTGGTGTTTGTAAAGGGTGCAACATATGGAAAACAGAGTTTCATTTTTTTCCCAGTAAAAATTCCCCTTTTCAGACAATTATTTCTTTCAGTGAAATCATGGATACAATGAAGCAAAATCATTTTAATGAGCTCCATAAATAGCCTGCACAAAACTGCATGTTAACAACTCATCTCATTGTATGACCATTGTGTCAAATAAGCATCTTCTCAGGGGCACAACATCTTTCCTAAATCAAATCATATGTCTGTCTTAAGGCCTTACAAAATTACCTCACTTCCTTCAGAAAGATTAATCCAAGCTAACAGTCTCCTCAATAATGGAATACAGGAGACAATACAGTTATCGATTCAAATGGAACAAAGATCCTCGTTCTTTGAGGAGAATTTGATGATATCCATTACAAACATTTGTTTTCCCTTGCAGCTCAAAAATGCTGGAACTTCAAGCTTTACATCATGAGCCTGTTCTTCACATAAGGCCACCACTTTCCTAGGACAGCAAAATTTCTACTTTCCATTTTTGGAACAGACTTCCAAATAAGCTGCAGACTTCCAAAACTAAAGACTCTGAAATTTCCACACAGGTCTATCCAGAATAGTTCAAGTGACAAAATAAGAAGACTACTGATAGCCATCCCCTGGGAATCACTGAAAATGGGGAGTTACCTGCACCCATTAGTTTCATTTTCTCACAGCCACCAGAAAAAAACTGTAATGGCATCGCAGGGAAATGCACCTGTGATACTATCCACATCCCACTTGCTTCTGCTTCCAAACCACTCAGAACACTTCCAGGTGGGCAGATATTGGCAACACACAGACTCCCTAGTTCGTCATCCACTCATTTCAAAAAGAGCCAAATGCTGCTAAATGCAGCAGGGAACACTGATTAGATCAGCTTTGAAGAGGAAGTCAACGAAAGACACACACAGATATACGTTCATTTCAAGTGCAGTCAGAATCAATAGGAATGCATGTGCAAGACAGAGAATCAGAGGAAATGTACTAATATCTCCTAAAAATTGTTATATAACCTCCATACTTTCAATTTTTGAAGATATAAGAAGGTCTGTATATTTTGAATTTTAAAATCAAAGAATTCTGACTGTTTCCAGAGCAAGGCATACACATAACAATAGCAATAAAAACATTCAGCAGGAACTTCTAAGGATCCAAGAAAGACTGCATTCATATAGCACTGTGATATTTATGGATGAAAAGCACTTTCTAAGTCTTTTCCAAAATGTTTCATTTTAGTGAGTTTATCACATCCAGAAAAGAAATACTATTTTCCACATCCACTAGTAACTTCTGTGGTTGATGGGAATTCTCCAAATTACATGCTTTCATGCAAGATACAATTCTCACCAAGTATACGAATTAAAACTAGAGAGAAGAAAAAAGTAAAATGCAATTTGAATCCTTTTCTACTGTTGACTGTAGTACCCTCTTAAGTACAGTGGATCACACTGGAATTCATCAGAGAAGTATACAGCACTATCACTGACACTTGAAAAAAATGTAAGTCAACTTCTTCCTAAACTTCGGCAGCACAAGATAAAAGCAAGTTGCAATTGCTGCTACATGTAAATTGGCTCTTGTAAATTTTACCCTAAAAACCTGATCCTAGAAGTCTTATTTTCTCCTCTAAAAACATAAGAAATATGAATTTCCTAGGCTACTCTGATGTTTAATATTTGTGAAGACTTAATAAATTTCCATCAAACTTTGCTCAAAATTAAATCCAAAAGACAAAAAAGGATGGCTTTTTTGGTCCCTTGCTTAAAACTTCCATTTCATACAGAAAGCAACAAGAGGCCTCTACCATCACAGCCTGGGACACATTTGTCATCCACTACTACTGTATTTATCACCAGTTAAATTTTCAAGAAAAGAATGCATGCAGTAATCAGTGTATTTACAGACATGCTTCTCACTCGCGTGCACTGTTTCCCTTATCTGCTGCCTCTTCAAGAAGCTCAGCTGAAAAGAGCTGCATTAATTTTTGGCTGAACAGGTACTAGAGGTCCAAAGAACCTCCACAAGGTAACAGAAAAACTTTGGATTTTTTGTGTGATAGGTTAACAAAGTTTCCAGAAAATACAAAGTGTGCATATGCTTCTGAAGAAAAGGAGACGTTAATAAAAAGCATTCTGATGACACCTGGTGGCCACTTCATACAAGGAAGTAATTGCATTCCATCTGAGAAAAGCAGATCACACAGAAAAGTGCTAAATGTTCCATTGGTAGACATATCTACTAAATGACAGCTGATATTATTCAATTAGAATATTTATTAGAATGTGCATATTTACATGTCTGTCTATATCAAATTGTATGTCAGTAAACACACAGACAGACTCAAAAATTTAACTATTAGAAACAAACTCTGTTTTTCTCTCCAGCAAAATAGAAGTGAGCACACCAGAAGTATTTCAGCTCAATCCTACAAGACATATAAAATAGACTTTTTTTCAGTTTTGATTTTCCAGCTGTGTTGTTTACATAAAGCAGAGGGTGTTGGGGAGAAGCACAGAGGAAGCAGGGGCCTGCCTCATACCAGTGTGCAGTTAGAAAGGCTCTGTGTAATAGATAATGTCCCAAATCCTGCCAGCACAGGCAGTTCTCCAGCACAGTTTAGCAAAGCAAACAAACCAGCCTTTCCTGATTTATATTTATATATTTGTATTGGACTTCTAACCAAAAGAAATATCCATCATTAGGAATCAGTATAAATAGGTGATAGCTGTACACAAACCTCAGCTACAGAGAGGGTAAACCCTTAACAAACAAAGGAAAAGCTGCATGACAAATCACACCTTTTCTCCTTAATGCTTTCCTGTAGTACAAGCAAGCAATCACAACAGTACTGCCACCTCCTCTGCAATACAGAGAGGGATGTTTTCCCCCCAGTAACTTAGATGATCATGACTATGACTTAAACCATGCACAGCTGTGCAAAGCCTGTCTTCCTCCAGAAGTAATTGTTACCTGAGTTCAGGTGAACAAACCCACACTTCAGCTATAGTCACTGCAGAACTGCTAATGGTATGTAGTTCTGTACTCAGAACAGTTCAGGGATTACAACTGACCTTTACTCCAATTTCCATCTGTGACACATCTGTCTGTGTCAAGAGATAGAGACCAATACAAGACAGCAACGGGAGGCATACCAGTGTGACAGTGGCAATATGAGTCCAAGCACTGGTAATATGGGACAATACAAAAAATTTTCATGACTTCTGTGGTGCCTGTGATAGCAGTCAAGAGATACTACTATGGCATACCATGGAGCCTTTTCCCTTCACCATCCTCAAGCCCTTCACTAGAAGAACTAAGCCATGTAGCTACAAAAGCCTCCTTCACTTCAGATGAGGACCAAAAAGAGGCTAAAGGCCAAGCAGGCTCCCACTCTCCCCAGCAAAACACACTCTTAGTCGGCTGGTGGAAAGTGAGAGTGAATGAAGGAGAAGGCATTGCTATCCCAGAGAGAGAGGCCAGAGTATGCCAGAGCAGCTTCTACCTCCTGCTGCAGCCCATATGATGAAACCACATCTTCCCAGAATAGGTCCTAGGCAGATACAATTGAAGGAGGGAAGGAACTGAAGACAAAGAAAAGCCTCTTGATGACACCACCATCACTTATAAAAAAAAAAACCATTTACTAGTCCAAAGCATTCACACTTACTGATAGTTTGGCAACAAATACCATGAATGTTTCAAATGCTGCTGTTCATTAGCAGTATCCCTTTCCCCCCATGTCAATTTGTTTCAATACAACAAATTTGGTGCTTACCTAAATCAGGCCCTGAAACCCAGCTCTCTTCCAGAACCAGCAATATGCCAAAACATGTGCAAAGCAGTAGCATGATTTTGAGGCACTCATGTTCAACTGCATTCCCAAGAAAGGAATCACCTGACAACACTTTCATCTCTCCTGAAACAGTGGTGCATGGGCTGTAGCAATAGGGAACAGTTGCACTGGGGACCACTCCCCTAATACCTACAAAATTATGAAGCTTCACTCTGCTCTAAGAGCTGCACCTTGCTTCCTGGGTATCTTCAGTGTGCAAAACCCTTACCCTATTTTGAAGCACACTATTAAACAGCTACACAAGACTGCAACACATTTCCTTCAGCTACTGGTTTATCAAATTAAACTCCAATCTCCCATCAGCACCATAATATCAAACAGCTCCCTGGGAAATACCAGCAATGGAGCCCAAGGTGTGGGGAGTCTCTCCCTCCCACCAGAGCCCAGCAGGCACATGGAGCCACTGCTAACCCCACTATCATCTGGCATGGTCAGGGTGGCACCAGAGCCATCCTCTTCCACAGACTAGGAAGATGTGTCTGGTCAACCTGGTGGCCCCAGGCATGGCCTTCTGCTCCCCAAGGCCCTCCTGGGCAAGGAGTGCAGATCCTGCTAGACACTTCCCAGACACAGTTCCTGGGCATCACAGAAAGTCACAGAAGGACCACACATCACTTGCCTGGGCAGGGGGACCTTGGGAGCTGGGGCAGAACTGCAACTTGGTTGCAGAGACTCTGTATTTCCTCAATACATAGTCACTCTTTCTCTCACGGATGCTTTAGGAGAGTGTTATTACTAAAAATACTACTAATTCCCTGAAAAACACCAAGTTGAAATCAATCCCACAAACTTTCCCAAGATCAATAGGTTCTAATGAACACAGAAAACATACACAGTAACCACCATAGGCAAGTACCCGGAGACCAAGCTGGAGTAATAAATTGCACCTGCTCCAACACTTTCCTGGCAGAAAAAAATTGACATATCACTAAGCAGGCTGTTGCTGAGCTCAAACACCCACAGGATCTGAGGGACCACATGATGGGCGACCTGTGTGGTGACTTATCACAGCAAAGCAGCCAGGACACAATGCCAGATCTGCCCCCCACAGATGGGCGGGGTTTTAGCAGCTCTCAGTTGAGGGAGCAGCCCAGACCACAGAGTGAGTCCCTCTGACTGAGCAATGTGGGCACAGAAAGCGACTGCAGGTCAAAGGGGCTGCTTCCTACAGTAAAGGGTCCTGGTACAGCCTGTTTATCTCCCAGAGGGTAAAAAGAATATTTAGTCATCTGTTTCAGTCATCAACAGACATTTCCCTTGTTTTCACCCTGGGAAAAACTTAAACAAGTTAACTCTTTTCCTAGTTGTTATCATCAGTGGAAAAGAGACAACAGTGTAAAATTAAACCTTACAGTTAACAGAGCAGAAATGTTGGTTCATGTCTTTTATAGTGAAACCTAACATTAAGTGTGCTGTTCCATCATGAATTTTCCAGAAGACTTGAGGACCACATCCTATTTTTCCCCAAGAGCTATGATTCACTTTCTGGTAAATTCCATGTGTATTTGATAATCAAATGCAACTTCTCTTTTGTCAGCTAAGCATCCTTCCTCATTCTAAAACATCAAATTCTTTTTACATGAAACAGGAAAGGAATTCACTTCTAACCGTGACCTTGCAATTCTATTTTACAATTTAAAATACAATTCCATTTTAAAAGTTAAAATTTTGGAGCAAATCCACCACTTTTCCATGATTTAATATCTGATATTATTTCCATATACTAAACAATACAGAAGATTTTACTGGTTCAACCTCTGTAGCAGCACAAATCATAGCAATATGAACAGATAAAGAATCTTATTACAACCACTAAACCTATCTCATTCT
Organism: Oenanthe melanoleuca; assembly: GCF_029582105.1. NCBI lineage: Eukaryota > Metazoa > Chordata > Aves > Passeriformes > Muscicapidae > Oenanthe > Oenanthe melanoleuca. The sequence goes on along the minus strand of NC_079335.1, from coordinate 57,163,957 downwards.
GTACTACTTTTACAGACTACTGTACTACTTTTACAGACAGTATTCTTAGGTGCATGTACAGTGGAAAAAATAAATTAATACCCTTTTTAATGAACCTCTCAAAAATACTCCCTCTCCTCAAATCATAGAATTGTTTAGGTTGGGAAAGACCAGGTTCATCAAGTCAAACTGTTAACCCAGCACTGCCAAGTTCACCACTAATCCCTGACAAGTGCCACATTCACATGTCCTTTAAATACCTCCAGGGATGCTAAACCACACCATTTCCATGGGGAGATTGTTTCAAGGTTTGACAACCCTTTCAGTAAGGAATTTTTTGTAAATACAATTTAAACCTCCCCCAGCGCAACATTTCCACTACTCCTGTCACTTGGGAGAAGAGATCAACCCCCACCAGGCCACAACTTCCTTTCAGGTACTTGCAGAATGATAAGGTCTCCCCTGAGCCTCCTTTTCTCAGGCTACAAAACCCCAGCTCCTCTAAAACTTGTGCTCCAGACCCTCCCTCAGCTCTGTTGCCCTTCTCTGGACACATGCCAGCACCCCAATGACTTTGTTGATGTTAGTGGACCAAATACCAAATCTGAACACAGGGCTCAAGGTGCAGGCTCAGCAGTGCTGAGTACAGGGGGACAATCCCTGCCCTGCTCCTGCTGGCCACACTATTCCCCATACAGGCCAGGCAGCCCTTGGTCTCCTTGGCCACCTGGGCACACACTGGCTCATGTTCAGCCACTGTCAGTCAGCACCCCCAGGTCCTTCTCCACCAGCAGCTTTCCAGCCACTCTGCCCCAGCCTGCAGCACTGCCTGGGGTTGTGTAACCCAAGGGCAGGACTCAGCACTTGGCCTTGTTGAACCACACCCAACTGGCCCCAACCCACTGATGCAGCCTGTCCAGATCCCTCTGCAGAGCCTTCCTGCCCTTCGGCAGTTCAATGCTCCTGCCCAACTTGGTGTTGTCTGCAAAATGACTGAGAGTGCACTTGATCCTCTTGTTCAGATCATGGATAAAGATATTAAATAGAACCAGCCCCAGTACTGAGTCCTGGAGAGCACCACTTCTGACCAGCCAGCAGCTGGATGTAATTCCATTCACCTCCATTCACCACCATTCTTTGGGCCTTGCCATCAAGTCAGCTTTTCACCCGGGCATCCTCACACCACTATCTGTGTTTTAAATTACTCTAATTTCTATTACAACTAAATTCACTGGGCATTTAAAAATCAAGATATTTCTTCAGGTGCTTAAAAAATATTTGTAAAGTAATGCCATATACCAGATTTCATTATTTTATCTACAAAACTTGCTATTCAGAATTAAATAAAATTACACAATCCCACTTCTTTTTAATTAAAATTAGTTTATATTTTGAAAACTCAACAATTAGCAATGTCTAGTTGCATTAATAGCTCACTCTCCAGAATGCTTCAAAAGCAAAATTGAATTAGATTATTTTTAATAGCTTGTAGATTTTAAAAGTGCCCAGTTGTAAATGAAAGGACTACAGAATAAAGGTAGCAAATTCACACATTCAATGCCATTAAAAGGCAGACACATGAGATCTCATGTATCTTGTGCCATTTGTAAAAAGGTTGTTTTATTATCAGTGTAACTAATCACAATGAAGACATCTCTTACAATCAAAGACATTATAATGAATTTTCTTTACAGCTACAGAGAAATGGGATTTGCTGTTCCATATCAAACTAGAACAGGCTGTATAAATTCTTCTTCATATTTATTATTAAATGTAACTTTTATCTATAAAATCAGCCATGAAATATTAAAAACTGAAACAACAGAATTTATATCCTTTACTTAATTTAGTTTAAATGGTCTATTCACTAAAGAGAGGGGGAAAAAGGTTACATATGTATTATAACATGCCCTCCCCTCTCCATATAAGCGTTTCAATTATAAACCACATAGTTTTTGGAATTTATACTCAGCTGTAAAAATCCACTTCATATGTAAAAGTTAGTATACTTTTCCTTTTACAAATTTAAAAAAAGAATATCTGTTTCAGAAGGAGGGCAAGAAAGAATGTGAGAGAAGGGGAAAAGCAATTAAGACTAAGAATTTTTAACTCTTGGCCAGTTAAATCATTTGGTATGAGACATCTGTTGTAATTCAGACCCATCTTCCCACCCCATCCCCTGAAGAACCACTGGGAGATGGTCAGCTGGCCCTGGGCAGATGGGAGCCAGGTACTGGCCTCCAGCTGCTGCTGACCTGCTGGTTCAGGCTATCTTATCCTACTGCTATCTCCTGAAGTCAGCTGTACAACTGGGAATTGGATAAATGGAAAATAAGTAAGAAGAGCAAAGAGCATTAAAATCTCCTGTGTCAGAGAAGAGACAAGACAAAACACATTAGCACATCTTGAAAATGACAAATCAACTAAACAGCCTGTAAAGAAAAGGTTCTCACAATTAAAAAATGTAAGACTTGAGAATTCAGGAACTGGAGACTAGACAACATACAGTGCAACAAAAACTGAACACAAAAATAAGGGCAGATAAAAACCATCAGAAGTTCAGACAAGGATTAAAAGGGTCTTATTTAAGACAGCATGGAAAACAATTCATACATAAGAAGGCAGATTCCAAAAAAAAGCATGAAATAAAGCAATAAGAGACAAGCAACCTATGACCTTAAGGTGCAAGCTACAACCTACACTATTTCCTGCTAGCAGTATCTTACTTTCAGCTTTTCCCTGGTGCACAACAAAAATCACAACAGCGAAATTTACCTTTATTTTCAGAGTCCCCACTTTATAGTCTGAAAGGAATAGAAAGAAGCAGCAAAGGAGTAAAACCTTGCATTGGTTCTCGTAGTGCAGCTGATGAGTTGGATGAGCTGGCAGGAGCAACGACCAAGCTAGACCAGGCAGGTGCCTGCAGACACTGTCTCAGGGGCACCAGGGAAGCTGGCAAAGACCTGAAATCCAGAGATGCTCCATGTGCCCCTGGTGATGCTGCACTCTTGCTTAGAGGAAACCACTAAGGTCATGTGTTCAAATACAGCCTTTACTTAGTCTTCAGCTAAGTTTATTTATCAGAAAAGTCTCTCCCTTGGCAATTCTTTAACTACAGCCCATGAGGGCTATGTATATATATTGCAACCAATTCCCACAACAATACAAATAAGTAACATTTATAAATTCATTGGTTCTCTACAGTGATTCAGGCTTGAAGGTAGTCACGGTTCTAAAAAGTAACCTTCACAGGAAGATCTTTTAGTGGACTAGATTAATATGGCATTCACAGACAACAGAGGATATTTCCAAAATATGCATAAAAAAACCAAACACAGTAGAGATATTACCTACACACCCTCCTGCCACACACTCAAAAAAGGTACATGAGCAAAAAGAACTACAAATTATGAATTTTAAGGATCTACTAGACATTGACACCATTCATTATTTTGATATACCTTGATTTGCAATAGAGACAAACAACAAAGAGCAAGAGAAAGAATGAGAAGATTGGTGTCTTAAGACAAACATATCCTTAGAACAACCAGATTCAAAGAGCAGAGGCTGCAAACATAAAATCAGTTGCTGGTTTACTGAATTTATGTCAGATCACCAACAGGAAAAAAGAAGGGAAAGGAAAGGCTGAGCTAAGCAGCAAGGACCCTCTAAGGGATGAGACGGTCCCATGGCACACAAATCTGCATTCGATCCCCAAAATTCAACAGCCCAAAATCACTCATGTCTGTATCTACCTGGTATGTTAGCCACTACTGTACTACTCAACATCAAGATTTTAAATGTCTGGATGAGACCTGGAGTTTTAGGTACTGATATCTCATATCCGATTCAGAAAGGGAAGAAAAAAATGCAGTCCCTTCTCAATCAGCATGAGACAGCCCCTAGGCTAGAGAAAAACAGCCAGCACAAACCCTAAATCCAGAAAACAAGAGCTGCTAAATCTGGCAACCTGGAGAAAAGACACTGACTTTGCAGAGCTGCTACTATATCATTTACTGCTCACAAACCTGAGAAGTCTCATTATTGTACCTCAGGCACACCTGCAGGCACCCAAGTACAGCCTCCTCCAAACCTACTGCAGCTGCTCCTTAACTTGGTGTCCACTAATCCCGAAAATAGAGCCTGTTCAGGCCTGCATGTCTTATGCAGGGACTAGGAATCTTTTATGGAGAGTCATTGAAATCTACATTCACTCTAGGAATAGTTTTAAACTTCATGTCAGAAAATGCTGAATGGAGTAGGAGATTATTTTATTTTAATTAATTGTATTTATTAGAACTTATGATCAAAATGTATTCATTACAAAAATGTGGATTGAACAAAGACGAGAAAACATTCTTTGTTCTACCTGGCAGCTCTTATTTAGTGGAAGATCACCAAAAGATCATTAGGAGTACTTTCATGAACTATTCAAACAAACATTTCTAGAAGCAAAACCTCAACAATATAGTTTTTAAGAATAAAGCATATTTTACAAAATATTAGAATCTGGGGCATACTAGTCCTCAAAATGTGTCTTTAAATTACCCCTATTTGGAATGACTGGCATGACTTTATTAGCCATACATTTTAACACTGCTTTATCCAGTCAGCTCACTAAATCATTAAAAACATACATGACTGAGCTTCAGTTTGACCTGTAGTGACTTCTATATGTACTCTCAAAATTAGCACAAGCACTGAATACTACTAATCTTCAACTTGTAATAACTGATCAAAGAATACTGCCCTGCAATTCACTACAAGGTAAAATCATAGCACTGAACTGTGCATTTTCAAACAAGTGGTTTATAGCTCTAGATTTAAAATGCAAAGTTTCCATTATATTTAATAATTAAAATGCATGCTGTGTTATGGTTACATTTGGTGACTGGATTAGTAGTACCCCAACTGAGTTAAACAATGCCTTTTTCCTATTAGAGTTCATATTAGCATATTGTCTATTTGTTTAAGAAAAGGAAGAAAAAAAGCACAGCAAGGAAGAAGGAATAAAAAAGAAATATGAATATCAAACATACTGAAAGACAGTATGGACCAAGACAGCAAGAAGACCTGGTATCAGCAAAATATATGCTAGCTGAAAGCAGAAAAGCTGAAATATCTGTGCATTTAAAGTATGAAAACTTTTAATAAAAAGAATATTCTCCTTTTGTCAATAAGGGTTCTCATTCAAAGTAAAGGGAATAAAGCTCAGTTTGTTTTCCTAGATGCAGTTGCTACAAATTGAGGGAATACAGACATCACTGTCAAAGAGCAGACTCTTCCAGGCTGTCAACTGCTTAATCAGGGTCTGACTTCACTGGAAGGTGTGAAATTATGTAATTATTTATGCTTTGCAATTCTGACAGTTTAAACAAATCCAGCACTAGGAACATCATCTTTTATAATGCAAAATTCCTACTGCGATTTTGTTTTGGGGAATACACCTTTTGCTTTTTTTTTTCCTGTGCCTTCTAGGTGGTTTATTCAAACAAGATTTAAATATTATGTGAAGTATTTCTTTTCTCCCAAAACAGATTCCTTAGAGCTTAGAAACATAACTTACAAGGATGAAAAATAATTGAAAAAAAAAGTAAAAATGAAATCATGGCCACAGTGACATCAACCGAAGTTTTCTCAGCAGTGTTAGTTATATTGCCACCCAATATATTGCCATCCAAAACTTTCTAATGACAAGACTAAAGGCCTTTGAGTACTTACAACAAATGCATAAATAAAATATTATTTGATCCCTAAAAAGACATACTCTTTACATTCCTGCATTTCCATGCAATATTTAAGTATAAACTTCAGAGATTTACTTTGTTTTTACTTCAATTGCATTTTCATTATCTTGGTACCAGCAGCAGATACAAAGACAAGCTTGTGTGCCTGAAAGCTCACCTACTTCTCCCTCTGGCATAATATATTGCCTCTGCCTGAAGTCACCTCCTCAGAAACCCATCCCCTTATTGGGTAAATACCCTTGGCATACAAAATACAAAGGCACGCATTCTCTGAAATAAAAGTTTATTTAACACTCCCCAGCATAATACACTTTACTGAAATCAGCAACATCTAAATTCATGATGATGTGCATGAAGAAAAAGAGAAAGCATTCCTGCAAATCAACCTCCACCAGCAAAGTTCAGCATGTTATTTACCTGGAAATGGAACTTGAATAGCCTGACCAGAGCTAGCAAAATGCATTGTCAGGTTTTCACTTGTCCTCTCCAAACAACACCTTCTGTACCCAATGACCTTGTGCCCAGAAAGGATTCTTGGGATTTGACAGAAGCAGCTCCTTGTATCTCATCAGATGTCTGCTCCAGAGCAGCTGAAGGTCAACGCCAGACCTTTGCCAACTTTCTCTTCAGTCTCTTCCTCCCCTTCCCTCCTCAGGTTGCCATCCCTGTTGCAAACTCCTTGGGTTATACAAAGGAAAGGAGACAGGGAACAAAGCCTATATACAACCCTCTCCAGATATCAGAGGCACTCACAAATATGTCAAAGCAATACTTGTCAAGAATTTCTGAGCTACCTAGATTTAGAATGGCACTTAGATTCACAAGTCTACATTTTTGACACTTAAAATCTAATGAGAAACAACTAAAGGAAAAAAAAGTAGCTTTTTCATATAACATGTCTGCCAAGTTCCCATTACCAACAAGTAACAACACTGTATTATAAAACCTCTGCTCAAGAACCAACCTGTTTTTTGAGGTAGGATTTGAACCCAAAAAAATACAAAATCCAATTTTATTTCTTTAGTTTTGTATGCAAAAATAATGAAATTGAGATTTTGTGTCAGGTTCTGATTTTGATCATTTTGACACAAGTTGAAAATTTCTGTTAAACTAAATGGAAATATTCCGATTTATAGTCAGGTAAATAACATCAAATTCTAGTCCCAGGTTTTCTTTCCTTCCTGATTAAATTACATTAATGCACACTCAAAGAAAAGCAACTATTGCTATCCCTGTGGTTTTTTTTTCAAGAGAATAATTAATCTGTTAAAAAATACTATCTGGACATAAAGTCATAAGGGTTCTTCATACGTCACCATCTGAAGCCGTGCAACAAAGAGGCTTTTAGCAGCATGCTAGTACATGGACACCAACATATCATCCTAGATGTAGGGCAGAAGTCCACCCGCTTCTGTGAGGACCTACAGACCATAGTTTCTCCCTAAAATACTTTTTATTAACCTGATATGTATATGAGACAGCAAAAACCACAACACTCTGTATTCTTACACAGAATGTACCAAAAAAATGCTCAACAACTAAATATTGCATCTTCATATTCTTGCTAAAAGGTTTGACACAGTATTCATTGCCATATTATACCTAATTAGCAGTTTAAGCTTGTTAACAAGAACAGTTCATTTAAGGTAAACAGGAATTATCTTTCCATTGTATAGGTAGGACTTGTAAATAGGACAGCTCATAAATTTTAAGAGGAGAGCAACTAGGAAACTATTCATTAAGGCTTTGGTTATAAATTCAAAACATGAAGCATAACATGCTTAAAGAAGATGGTTTTATTTTTAAAAGCATTCATTAGGCTCTCATCTTCAAGCCTCAGACTTGTAAATAATTTAAAATGAAAATGCGAACAACAGGCAGGGAAAACAAAACAAATCCAATTCAAATCAGTCCATTGTTGTACCAATAAAACTCAGAACAACAGAAACTAAGTTGACAGATTTTGAAGACAGCACCCAGAAAACATCTTTATGTACTGTATCTTTGAACTTACTTGTTGTGCTAGCACTGGCTCTAATCCAAAAAAAATTATCTGTGACTTGCAACAGCCAGGCTTTGCCCAGTAAAGGATACACATGCTGAACTAGTAATTTTTGGTATTCATTGCACTTTATTCTGGAGATGTCAAAGCAAACAAACAAGCTGCAGTTTATCAATGCTTTTAGATTTTATATTTATCCATCTGACTTTTCAGAAATTTATATCCTATTAACAATTTATATGACACAACACAAGAACCTCCTTCCCTTTAAAGATTAAGGTAAACCTCAGTTTGCCTCACACTGGGAACATGGGAAGAAACATCCTTTACTTCACTGGCATTGAAAATGGAAAGTGAAGATGATGAAAGTAATAAAAAAACAAAACACAAGGATCACTGTTGTCCTTACTGTATATTCAGTGTTCCAAATCCAATGTGGATACATCCCCGCAGAAAGCATGTTACACACCAAGGAACCAGGAAAGTGCAACATTTTGCCTTCATGGAATGTACAGAGTTTGCTATTCTTTCTCAAAGACTTGGAACAATCCAACTTAAATATTCAATGTCACTTAAACATCCAAGAGAAGACAAGCAGGCAACAGGAATTTCTTTTTCCACGTTAAAAGACCATATGGTATTGCAAAATGCAAAAATGCCATATTCCTAAGCCATGGTTCCTGTGCAAAACAATGTGCATAGATTCTGGCTATCCCAGGAATGTCAAGACATGCTTCTCAGAAGCTTTTCACTTATTGGCTGCACCCCATGCACCAGGAACACTCGTCAGTCCCACAGGATTTCCTGCATGGGGGCAGAACATTTAGCAGGATGCCCTGGCACACTCAGGGAGCTCTGGGCACACAGCAGGATGTGACAGCTACAGCACACACAGCCAGCACAGGACTTTCCAGAGGCACCAACCCGCCAGGCAGTACGAGAGCAGCAAGTCTGACGCTTCCACATGTGAACCAAGATGGAAAGGTCAGCCCTGCCCATGCTTCTCCCTCCAACACAGAAGTGGGTGATGCCAACCTGCTACACAGCACTAGTACAGGTAAATTAAATCTCCTCCTGAACAGGACTCCTAAAGCCAACTTTGCATGGAGTATCTCACGTTCACAGCAAATGTTTACAGCAAGCTTTTAAATAAGCCAAATCTAACCCACTGAATGGAAACAGGTGAGCATCACAGACTTTTCCAGAGTGGGCCCAGGCTTGAAAATCGGACTAAAGAATGAACTCAAGAACTCACATATATAAAGCCATATCAGAGCTCTTGAGGCCATCCAAATGGCAATACTTACAACAATCTGTCTTTGATTAAATCAGAACTCTTGTCAGGACCTCCACACTTTTCAAACTTCTTGCTGGAATACTTCCTACAGAAAAGCTAATATACCAGGTAACTGTATGGATTCCACACACACACACACAAAAATCACATGAAACAATTATTTCCATACAAAGTGATGACTTAGTGTTACTGTTCTGGTAAGTGTTGTTACCCCTTGTAATTCCAGTGGATTTTAACATTTATATGTATTTTTTATTTGTTGCTACCTGTATTTTTGGGAAGAACTTTTGAAATTCCAAAGATGGGGCTAAGGACAGCAAGAAACTTTGTAACTACAACAAGACAAAGGTAAAACAGGTAGAAAAGCATCTCTATATACACTTGTAGCAAAATAGCAACCTATAGACATATACATTCAGATCTGTACACAGAAATACTGTGCACCATAACTCTGCACGCCTCCCCCTGGGCCATTGCATACGACACACACACGTAACAACTTGTATGCCTAGACTCAGAAAGACAGAGGCAATTAAAATTTATGCCTGTACCACTAAGGATCAAAAAACCTAAGAACACTCACAGCCTCACAGTCCACTTAAACAAAATCTATAGAGACAGTAGTTCAGTAGTAGGCCAGACTACAGGCAAACGAAACAAAACAAAGCAAAAAAAAATAGCAATCCAACTCTGCTGACACAGGACTGGAAAGCAGTCATGGTTATGGTGGGACACTACTTTCATCTTCACATGTTGAAGAACTGAGATTAAATAAAATATGAAAACTTCCACATACATTTAACGTAAACACCTATAATGGGCTACAGACTGTTCTGTAATTACTAACTCTTCTCTGGCAGATGGCAGAAACAGGACTGATGGCATTCACAACTGCTGAGCTGGAAAGCATGTATGGTTCCCCTGTTTTAAACATACAATTCCTTTCTGCAAAGCAAAAAGTCACCTTTGGAATTTCTGCAGGTGAGAAACTGGAAATCACAAGAACATCTTTACATTTTTTGCTTCTTCACTGGTTTTATACACATACGCTAATAAACAATCTAAGTTTATGTGTTAACACACATAATGACCAAATGCCCATAATGACCAAAAAAATTTTAATATTCCAGTTTAGAAGTAGGTATAAGTGTATTTAAACTTTCATACATGTTTGTGTAACCATGTAAGAATGTCCGCTGCAAAAGCAAACAGACCAAAGATAAAACCACTCTAATGTTACTAGTGAGATTTTGCATGAACTTTGAACCATGAGCCAGGCAAGATTTAAGCAGTTTGCAATGCCAGGTCCTATGCAATCCTACTCCTAATTCATTCTCTCCACGACATCTATGGATAATCCTATGCCTGTTAGTATTAAATACTGTACTTGCCTGAAAGAAGTCAGCCTCTTCTCCCAGGCTACCAGCAACAGGCCAAGAGAACACAAATCTTAAGCTGCACCATCAGGAGTTTAGGCTTACATGAGGAAGAGTTTCTTCACACAAAGGGTGATTATACATTGGAATGGACTGCCTAGGGAGGTGATGGAGTCACTGTCCCTGGAGGTGTTTAAGGACAGACTGGACTCAGCACTTAGTGACATGGTCTCATTAACATGGTGGTGTTGGGTCAGAGATTGGACTTGATCTCAAAGGTCTTTAGAGAAAGTTGATACTGTGATCACCGCTGAGGCACAGTGCTCATTTCCTTCATGCCTTTGTGTCCACCAAGAACTGCTGGCATTGCTTCTGCTCCTTCCCTCCTGTTGCACAGGACAAGCGGTGCTTCCCTGCCTTGGCTGCTGCTGGCCAGGCACTGTGAGATGCAACTGCATCTGCAGGTGACTATACTACCCCAAGGTGGTAAAACCAACATAAAGCAAGACCTTTCTGGGGTAGAAGAACAACGAATTCTTTCTGGGGTAGAAGAATAATCACAAATGCTCTGCTGGGCAGCTGCTGACAATCTGTCAAAGTGAAAGCACCATTTCCATTTGACTCCTCATGGAACACAGAGGACAGGAGACCGCTCTGCTGCATGTCTGGTTTTGTGAACAGCTGAAAGAAACTCAGCCACTACATCTGCTCAATCACATCATCTTGTCTTTCTTCCCAAGCTTTCAAAAGGGTTATACTCCAGATTTCAAACTAAAAGGTCAACCTTTTAGTACCTTTAACATGCGCCATAATACCAAGGCATTAATTTCAATGAATGACTAGACCAGGTGTATCTGAAACCAATGCTTTTATTTGACTGATGGGGTCATCCCTCCAATGAAGCCTTTCTGTTTTTCTCAGAGAGAATATTTTAATTCTAAACCACATCAGGAAATTCAAACATAGGAGCCACCGAATAATTCCAGTTCAACCATATTTCATGCGCCAGTCTGTCTGTAAATTCCATCTCATGCACCAAACCCCCACACTCTACACATTCAAAAAACTAAAAATAACTAGGCAAAGCAAAGCCACATCATTCTAGTGTTGTGCACACCAACAAGAAAATGCTGTTCTTCACTACAAAAGGTTGGGTTTAATGGAATACTGTGACTGACATCTCCTTCATTCTATCTCTAAGTAATGTTTTCCTATAGAGAGACAACACAGCTTAAGTTTTAAAAGCATTTCTAACAAAGAAAACTCTCATGCAAATAAATCAGAAATCTTTGATGCTGTTGCTATACAATAGTTCCTACAGAAGAATGATAGTAAAGGATTTAACTGAGGTCGTTTGAGTTATATTTCCCAAAATGCTAATAAAACTGACATGTTTAAACATACTGAAAAAGTCACAGTCCATCATCATCCTGTCACATCAGTGCATTTGACTTTTTTTAAAATGTATGGATTATACAACTACTGCCAGGCTCCATATTTTATATATAAAAGCTACAATCTGATTATATGTCCATGCTGAAATAATTTATGAAATAAGGATGGAATTACTGCAAAGTTACTTCCATGATGAATGTAACTTGCTGTGAATAGTGTAGGGGATTGCAAGAGAGACCAAACTGAAGCCTGTAATTGTCTTCATCTTTCATGAAGAGGTGGGAAAAATACAGACCCCAGCATCCAAAACTCCAGCCTCATACAATCATCTTCATTACTCATGTTCTGAAATGTAAAACTTATAGTCTTCACATGCCACACCTGTGGGCTATTAAGGTGAGAATCACAGGGAATTACATCCAGTGTTTAATAGTATGTTATTCTGTTGTGGTTTTTCACCACCAGAAAATCCACTGCCACTCTTACCCTTGCACTTTCAGATTTCCATTATTTACTACTGCCTAGGTGTTAGGTGCCATGGTTAATATCATATGGACAAGCACAAGCATGTGACAAAGCCAAAGCCTTGCAAGCCTGCATCAGTACAACTACACAAAGAAGCAAAGAGGGCACAGGAAAATAGAAACAAACCCTTTAATTTTATAAATTCTAAGATCACTACTAGGTACAGCACTCAGATCACAGATGTTTTTCCTTTCTCCAACTAACACTACATCTAACATTAACATTGTGGTTCACAGGCCACACTAGTTATTTGAAGGAGCATCAGGAAACCTTTCATAGCAGCTCAAACTAAACAAGACAGAACACAGACTCATAGAAAGGCTTGGGTTGGAAGGGACCTTAAAGATCACCTAGTTCCAACATCTTCCACAAGAGCCAGTTGCTCAGAGCCCCATCCAACCTTGCAACAGTCCCAGGGATGAGGCATCCACAACCCCTCTGGGCACCCTATGCCAGTGCCTCACCACTCCCACACTAAACAATTTCTTCTACATAAAGGACGTACAGATGATAACCTGTCTCTCAAAGGCCAACAAAAGCAGTAGTTTTAGTTTAACAATCTTTCCTACAGAAGACATGCACACTCTCAGAAGTGTATTAACATTGCTATGTTGTTTATGGGAACTTGCCTTTCCTGCCACAATCTGACAGGTTCCACTATTTGACCCTCTAGGCCAGACAAAACCACGCTGAAATTCACAAGACTGTGAGAGCACAGGAGGTGCTCATGATTCAAGAGCCTGCCCTCCGGAAGAGGGCAGTAAATAAGCAAAGAGTCTGAAGCACAAGTCCTATGAGGAATGGCTGAGGCAACTGGGATTGTTTAGCCTGGAGGAGGCTCAAGGGAGACCTCACCATTCTCTACAAACACCTGAAAGTAGAGTGAGGCCAGGAGTGGGTCAGTATCTTCTCCAGGTAACCAGCGACAGGATGAAAAGACAAAAGCCCCAAGCTGCTGGGGAAGTTTAGGCTGCACTTCAGGAAGATTTTTTTCAGTGAAAGTGTGACTAGACTTTGGAATAGACTACCCGGGGAAGTGACGGAGTCACTGTCCCTGGAAGTGTTTAATGAAAGACTGGATGTGGCGCGCAGTGCTATCTGCTGACGAAATGGTGCTCGGTATATCAGAGGTCTTTTCCAAGCTAATTCTGTAATTCTGTGACTGCTCTGCCTAGTGGCCGAAGCAGAATAAAGGGAAAACAGCTACAACTGTTCCTTTATCCCTTATAAGACCCACATCCAGAGCTCCTGCAGTCACGTGCGTCGTCCCTCCCCGCCAAGCCCTGCACCGCTCAAAGCTCATCCCCGCCCGAAAGCACTGAGGGCAGCGCCGAGCCCCACAGGCCGACACTGCCGAGCGCCCTCCCCGGAGCGACCCCGCCCGCCGCGCCTGCGCAGCCGCGCCGCGCAAACAGGCCCCGCTCGGCGGCCCGGGGACGCTGCCCGGGGCCGTCCCCGCGGGGAGGCGGCTCCGCGGGGCCAGCATCCGCCGCCACGGCCGCTGTGCCCCGCCGTCTCCGCAGGCCACAGCCCCGCCCAGCCGGGCCCCACCGTTCGCGCCGGCCCTAGGGAGCTAGGCGGAGGGGGGGAGCACAGGGAACATGGGAGGAGCCCGGAACACGCGCCAGCCGGAACCGCGCAACGCGGTGGCGGCTCCCACGAGTCCCTACCCACCCCGGTTCTCCCTCCCTCTCTGTGTCTCCGCTCTCTCTTTCCTTTCCCCGCCGCCGCCCGCCTGCGGCACAGCGGAGGGGCAGACCCCCACGGCCCCGGGGCCGGCTGCGGCAGCCAATGAGCGCAAGGGGCGCTCTTCCCGCCCTCGGCGCCCCGACCAATCGGCGCGCAGCTCTGGAAGAAGCAGGCACAGGATTGGCTCGGCCGGTGCGCCACAGCCCGCTCGCCCACCCCAAAAAAAAAAAAAAAAAAAAAAAAAAAACGACGGCAGCGCAGAGGCCCAAAAAGCCTGAGGGGAGACGGTGACGCGACGACCCCCTGAGCCCCCCTCGCGAGGGCCGAGGCAGCGGCTCGCCTCGCGCCGCTGGGCGACGAGTCGGGGCGGCCGCGCCGCGGCGCGCAGCGCTTACCGCGCGGGGGGAGCCGAGCGCCTCCGCTTGTGCTGAGCCGTGTCACCAGTGGCGCGCCGTAGACCCGCCGCGCTGCGTCACGCCCGGCGCGCGGGGGGCGGGGGCGAGGCGCGCTCACGTGACGTGGCGGCGCCGCTCGTGCCGCCGCGGGCGCGAGGGGCCGTGCGCCCAACGGCCGCCGCCGCGCGCCCACGCGCTGGCGCCATCTTGCCCTGCCGCCCCCTACGTCCCGGGAAGGGATGGTCCCACACGGAAGGACGGAGCCCCGAGGGTTTTCCCGGGAGGCGCTTGCAGGACGAGAGCAGGCGGCGCTGCGACCGGCCAGCTGGTGCGAGTTTAGGGCTTCCCGAAGCTGCCCGTTCCGGCCTGTGGCCTCTGCCCCCCGCGGCAGCCCCCGCGCTGGGTTGCGCCAGGGTAACGTTGGGCAGCACAGGGCTGTGCTTAAAGCTCTGCATTCTCACCCTGCACCGCAATGCAGCGAGATTTGGATCTGGTCTTTGGGAAACCTGTCCTGGAGGACGGGGGAACAAGTCCTTGACGCACAGCCCTTCACTAGGGTTATCAGTCGAAGGGTGCCGAGCTCCAAGCTGTATTAAAATAACTTTGAGGCAGTGTAGTTCAAGAGAGAAACAGTTGAAAAAGGCGAGAGGGAGGCAATTTGTCATCTCGCATTTTATAAACTCGTGATGATGAAACCATAAGTGTTCTTTCCCTCTTCCTTAAGCCAAGTCACATGATCAAGTATCAAAGCAAAGAAGGAATGGGTAGAGTCTTCAGATGCCTGTGGTGAAATGCAGTTACTTACGATTTTTTCCCATTTATCTCCTGATTACACAATGTTTTTTAGCAGACAGGATCTCAGTTAAACAGCATTTAGTATTCTTTAAGGCTGTGGCACAGAGACAGGAGAGAACACCTCAGGAGTAGTTTTGCAGTTCATTGACTTTGCAGGCACGCTGTGCACGAGCTTACCAGCTAGAAGTGACAACTTGCAGTGCTATTCAGCTGGTTAGTCACTGGCTAATCTGCTAAGTTTATGGCACAGCAGTGCCAGTTCTCTTGAGGGTTGTAAAGACTAAGAATGGGTTGAAAGCAAAGCAGTTGCTGTGGCCTGAGCCCTTCATTGAAGCAAAGTGGAGCACCCTGGACTTAACCAGTGTCTTAGGAGAGATCTGAAATGAATGAACAAAATTTAAAACAATAAAGTAACACACAGGACATTGGTGAGGGAGGGCTATCTCCTTGTCCTGTACCTTATAGTACAGAATTTAAATGGTCTGTGTAGAATAGGAAATCCACACAGAATATGGCTGAATTTGTAGTAAAGATATCTGTGGGATTTTAGATACGTATTTAGATTTAATAGTTCGAGAGTCTACAGAAGCCACTGGCACTTGTAAGTACAAACAAACTGTTCTGGATATTTTTCAGAATGGGGAAAAGAGATAAAACAACATTTTGATGTCCTTTAAGCTCAGTTTCTCTGCAGTTTACAAATACCTTTCATATGCCTTAAAGATTTCTAAGTGTGGGTCTCAAGTAACACCAAGTGAGCCTGCCTGGCCCATCAGTTATTTCAGCATTTGCTTACTGAGAGGAAACATACCGGAGAAGAAGATGCGACTGTGCAAGCTGGAGTCATACAAGTTGAAATATTTCTAACAAAATGAAGAGGCAGCATATTTTAGGAATAGCCTGAAGAGGGAGCCATTGTTATGGGACAAGTAGCAACTAATGCAGAATCACTATTCATGGAAGAAAAAAATCATACCTGTACAAAAAATAATTAATTTTATTTTGTAATTATAATCTGTATTTATTAAATGTTTACAGGCATTCCTACATTCAATGTTCTGGCTTCTAAAGTAATGAAAAGTCATTCTTTGTTCTGAAGTAGCTATGCTAATAAAAATATGTTAATTAGTTAATAGGTTAGTTTATCAATGGATTGTAAACATAGACTATATCTTCTAACAGAATATGACGCTTGGAATGATTCTGCAGTTGCTATGTTTCTACCACACCAAAATACTAATTTCACTAAAAATGTTACTCATTCCAAGAGTAGCGCCAGCTCTTTACTTAGCTGTGTGATTTAAAACTCTCCCTACCTTTCCTACTTAATACTCTGTGTTTGCACCTGCACAGAAAACACACACAGCTTTGTGATTGCTAGTACCAGAAGTCAGATATCAGCAGGACAAATGCAGTCACCACAGTGCTACTTCCCAACTCTGAATCACGGGGTTTCCCATCAGATTTGTGTAGAACTAACCCCATGACTCGATCATAATCTCATAAGAAGAACATTGCTGGCAGGCCCTCGAAAGGACACTGTGGTGTCTGTAGGATATCAAGTTATCAGCATTAACCCATAAAGGTTAACTGCCATTTGTTTTTCACAGAGTAGCAGATTTTTGAAGAAAAGTTGCATGTGTCTTTATTTTGCAGTTCCAACCCCTAAGAAAACATGAAACAGAATAATTAGGATGTAAACACCAAGAACCTTTTCAGTGTCAATTACCTATGCATATATATACACATGTATCTATACCTTCCCTTTTTAATGCAAGTTATATTGCCCGTTTTTCAAGTGTGTGATTCAGGAAGCCAAGTGCAATATTCCAGTTTGGCCTGCTGCTGCACGCTGTTCAAACTGATGGGATTTGGCTGAGTCAGCATCCTTGGAGGTATTTAGAGGATGTGTAGATGTGGCACTTCGGGACTTAAGGTTTAGTGGTGGACTTGGGAGTACAGGTGTAATTGTTGGACTTGAGAGGAAAGTCAATGTCTTTACAAACAATTTGAGGGGTGAAGGTATGGATGTTAACGTCCTTGAAATGGGTTTTCATGTCTCTGCTGACTTCGGGCAGCAGGTTTGTTGCAGAGCCCAGACAGCTTGGCCCCTGAAACAGGCAAGGGTCTGTTGAGCCTGAGTTTCTGAGCGTTGGGGTAAAATAGCAGGTTCAAGGGGGGAACACGTATAGGCGGTTCGGGAAGGCTGTACCTTCCTAATACCTCAGCCAATGGGGAAGGGAAGAGGGCAACATGCGGTCGGGAGTTTGGGATAAAAGGAGGCTGCGCCCTCCGAAACCTGGAGAGGGAAAATTCTGCAAGTGTGTCTCCCACTGGATTCTCTCCCTTTTTTCGAATAAAGTTCCAGGAACTCCTCTGTCTCCTTTTTGGATATAAACCTCTGTGGATTTTCCTGACAGAGTCAATAAAGATCTTTTTTGACAATGGACAATTTCAATGAACAATTCTGTGACTCGGTCGTGGTCCTGTGATCCTGGTCCCTCGCTGGTGCAGCCCCACTGTGATCCGTGGCTCAGCTGGCTCGGGCGCTGCCTCGGCCGAGCTGCAGCCGGGCCAGAGGGCAGAATTCAGTGCCCGCTGCGCCTGGTGTCCCGAGGGAAGGACAGCGAGCCTGCACGGCCCCGCTCCGCAGGGGCAGCCACGCAGCTCCCGGAGCCAGAGGAGCTGTGGCCGCGTCTGGGCACGGCTGCACCTTTGTGCCGCCGAGGTCACGCTGCCCGTGCAGCCGCACCTGCTCTCTCATTAAAGGCTGCACCTTCTGACTCACTTCGTGTTACCCGCTGGCTTCGCTGCCCGGCCAAGCCTAGAAACGTGGTTCAATACAAATAGTTACCCATTTTTACATAAACAAAAAGCTCACCCACTGCCAGGTACCTTTAGTTAATTTTTTTGTTGTTGTTGTTGTGATATAAAGAACCTTATGCAGGCAAGTAAAAGTGTAGTAAAAATTGTGTGGTTTCCCAACTTTATCTGCTATTCTAAGTTCCATATAAATGTTTGAGAAAAATAAGAAGGAAAGCACCCGGGCTTTAATGGAACAGTTAAAAAGGATTTGTTTGAATTTCTTACATAAGATCTAGAGGTGGAGGGAAGATTTTTAAGCAGCTTGAAGTGACTAAATGGGTTTTTGCAATTAAAATACTTTTATAGGAGTTTAAGTTTACAGATAGAAGTTGCAAGAATTTGAAAAAAGATTAGATAGTGCTTGAAGTTCCCCCACTTAACAAAACAAAGAATTACTGCAAATCCTTTCATTTGGCTCACAAATGATGCATCATCCAGGCCTAGGCTTGCCAGGAGTATTAAAGGCTTTCTATTCAGCCTGCGACACGGAAGCATGGGTGCCATGGATGTCTGTCTGCATGTGTTCAAGAGGTATCTTCACTTGAAGAGTCACATATGATCTTTCATCAGGTCCTGAATAATCTGCGTTATGTTTCTCTAAAGTCGAGTTACAGTCCAGCTGAGGAGTGGTAAAAGAACTGTGTAACATCTGTGTGATGTAAGTCTAGAACAGTAGTCATACAGCTGTCTGCTCAGTGTCACAGTAACCAACTTCTCAAAAATAAATAGTAATAAATGGCCACAGAAAGCAAACAACTACGCTGTTTTGCATACACAATACAAAACATACAAACAGGAGACCTCACATCTCTATGCATGCAGCTTATGTCTCTATGCGTGCAGCTTTCTAGATACAAACATAAATATCAATATAACAATAAATCTGATTTGGGTTTTTTTTCACACTGACAAATAACTGACATTACTCGAAGCACGCAGGCAGAAATTTTACCCATGGACATTATTTTTAAGTCTTCAGGCTGTTCCCTCCAAGGAACCTTATGTTAAGATACATCAGCACCTAAAAAGCACTGCAGGTGAACATTCTTCTTCCTGGGCCCATAGACTTTGGTGTGCCCTTCATAAGGGTGATGTAGCAAAGGCACCACTGACTGCCATTGCTGGCTTCTTCACCAGGAGTGAAGCTAGCACAGCATCTGTCATGGTTTTATTTACTTGCTTGTTAGTTTGTTTAAAATGGACTTTCATTCCACTGTTTTTCAATAAAAAGTGGACTACATAAACTTTGGTGTCCAGAAGCCCCAAAAAAAGGCAGCTTTAGAAAGAATGTACTTCCAGGATCATACTGGTCCTTCCACTATGATGAAATGAAACTTTATCTTTCGAAGTTGTTACTGGAATCACAGGGTTGCTGCCAAATTGAGAATGTTAACCCTGCCTATGGAATTTGATGCCTTGTCAGGAAGGCAATAATGCATAGGAGACAAGTAAAGCAATACTAAGTCTTGAATTTCTAATTGTAAAAAAGAGTGAGGCAAATTTACATGAAATTCATATGGCTCTGACACCACTTGTTTCTTCATGCCAGAAGAGTGAAGAAAGGAGTGTGTCATGTTGAATATTTTCAGGTTTCTATTACAGAGATTTTACAGTTTCAACTCTAAGCTCCCCTTCAGTTCCACAAATAAAAAGACTAGCATGGTATTTGAATTATTCTTACAGATATTAAAAAAAAAAAGAAAATTGTAACTGCATTGGAAGGATGACGAACATGCAACACATCATGTTATTTCATAGTGAGAGATCATCAAAATGATTTTGAGACAGGTAGCAAAATAAGCATTATCCACACATACATCCACAATATCTGGTTTCATTTAGCTGCAGATATGTTTTAGTCTGTCTGGAGACCAACTCTGCCAAACTTGCGAGGATTTAGTTTCCTTATACTGCGGGTTTTTAATAAAAATTTATTTAATTTTAATAACAATTCATTGCAGTAAAATGAGAGTCATTTATTACCCTGTATTGTCTGTTACATGTGAAGATGTCCAGCTTGCCAGAATTTACAGCTCTGCGACCGTATAAATAATCGCTTACAAACTCACAAAGCAAGTTTCTCAAATAGACATATATCTCAAATACAAATATGAAGTCTGGTACATTATGCAGCAATACATTGAGATTTAATGCAGTAGCAGATCAGAAAATAATATGCAAAAAAATATGCTGCGTGAAATAGAGATTTAATCCTTATTTTTCATCTTCATTAAGTCAACATATTATCCACCTGGCACATGCATCCTAGTCCTGTTAGAACTACATCCACTGAAATAAGAATATGTTTATACTATTAGCTCTAAAGGAAGAATTTTCTGGTTACACGCTGAAATTCTCAGATGCTCATCAAGTAAAGAATGTGATAATTTTTCTTTGCTGTTGGGATACACCTTATGCAGGATAGACTTTGGAGCAAGGTTTTGTTGGGCTTTCTTCCCCTCCCAAGAGTAAAGTTTCTTAGCAAAAAGAATCCAAGTTTCACACCTGTGGAAGTGTGGTTGCACTTACAGTTATCTCTTTAAGTACACAAAAAACCACAGCTGTTGTTCCTGCCTTGTGTGCATGTTTCACTCAGAGAACCTGAGTGAAATTGCATAGCAAAATACAATCGCATTTTCAGATAATATTTGCAATTTTTAAAACTCTCTGAGAG
Organism: Oenanthe melanoleuca; assembly: GCF_029582105.1. Taxonomy (NCBI): domain Eukaryota; kingdom Metazoa; phylum Chordata; class Aves; order Passeriformes; family Muscicapidae; genus Oenanthe; species Oenanthe melanoleuca. The sequence continues at coordinate 57,143,218 of NC_079335.1, read as the reverse complement.
CAGATAAAGTAACTGGGAACTGTCTTCATTGTCTTCCATCCAAACAACTCATTCCATGTGACAACCAGCTAAAAACTGGGAGCTGCTGGTCCTCCCATTACAACAGACAGTGACTCACCTCCTTAGAAAGTAGCGGAAATGTCGAAATGACTCCTAAGTGACTTCAGGGAGAAGACTCACATGGGTTCAAGTTCATAGCTGAAAAAATACATGGAAAGAGGTTTCAAGATCACATACCACCATGCTTGTGTTAGCAGATCATTTGGAATTTTCTGGCCTACTTTTATGTAATCTAATGTAGCAGCATTGCAGAAAAAACTTTTGCTACGTATTTGTCAAAATTATCTGCAAACTGGAGATGTTCTTCATACACTGTTCTGAGGAATGCCAGTGAGAAGATCACTGAAATATATGGCAGTAGAGCAAGGCAGACAAATGTGCACTCTGTTAACAAGAAACTGTTCATATTTTTCTATTCTTATATTTGTTTAAAATTTTTAATGACATGCCTCCTAAAGGGCGTGATGTGTCTGCAGCTCCAAATATAGATATAGGTGGAGTTTGACTCAATGATCCGAATAGGTTCCTTCTAATTCTATATATGATACAAGGTATAAACTTGAAAATTCGTTAAGCTTCACCTAGGAGCAATAAGTATTTAACTTTATGTGTTACTTGCAGCTGGAATGTTCCAGCAGAAACAAGGGAACTCGTGGGTCTCACTGGCACCAGCCACTGTGGCATGGGCCTCAGTGTCACAGGTAAAGGCAAAGTTACACAATCTTCCCTCTCCAAACATGGACTATGAACATCCTTAACTAGCAAGGCATTTTAGAACATTTTGTGAAACAAGCCAAATGCTGTATTCTGAAAGGAATAACTAGCAGGAGCCAAAGTTAAACTTCTTGGGAGTAGTGTGACTGAAAAGGAAAACCATAACTATGTGAGTAAGCCTAATTTCGACTTTCACAGGCTAATGAAAATTACCTGATTAGTTCTCAGTCTAAGGGCACTGCTTATCTCTCTATGCCTTCAGCTCCTATTGTCAGCATCTTATTCTCCATGATTTTAGCTTACACACTTTTCAGTCTTCTCTTTTGGAATATTACTTAAGGATTAACAACTGTGTTTTACTAATATAAAAAAGCAACTTTCACACTTAAACCCACTGACGTTAAAATGGAAATTAAAATGTTCTAATTTATTCTTTCACATTAATAATCAGTAGAAAAATATGATCCTATTCTTGAGTGTTCAATTCCCTTCAACATGGATTACAGCCTACAAGAAAAATGAAAACCTGGGGCAAGTCTTCCTCTAGCAGGGAGATGGGCAGAACTTGACCAGCTATGTAAAGGCACCTAGTACTGTTAGGTGTGCTCTGGGGTCTGTGAAACACTGGCACAGGCTCCCAGAGAGGTGGTTGGATGCACCATCCCTGGACATGTTCAAGGTCAGCTTGGATGGTGCTCTGAGCAGCCTGATCTACTTGGTCCTGCTTATTGCAGTGGGCTTGGACTAGATGGTTTCCAAAGCTCTCTTCCAGCCCAAATAATTCTATGATTCCATGATCCTTAAGGTCCCTTCAAACCTAAATCCTTTTATTGTCCTATGATCCAGGTCTTGATATCTGTATCAAGACTTTGGAGATACAGATGCTGCTTTTGGATATCCCCACAATATTGTTTCCCATTATTCAGTCATTAGTAAGAAAAAACCTGAATCAGAATAGAAAAGATTTTTTTAAATTTTAAATCAATGACTGGATTAGATCTTGCCAGTGCATGTATACAGATACAGCTACATACATGCATATATAGACACAAAATTGTACATATGATTTCTGTAGTTAGTTGGTCATGATTTCAGAATCTCTAATATGCTCTGACATGGGATATGGCACATCTAGAATAAGGCTAACAAATGGAAGCAAACTTAAATCCTATTTCTAACACTAGTATTGTAGGGTTATCTTTAATTTACTGTGGCAACAAATAGCTGTTAGTGCAACCAAGAAGAAACTTTTCTAGAAGTGTTGTATAACACTACAGACCTCAGAAAAATGCACACCATTTCTTTTCTTTCACAAGGCTGACAAGATGATGCAAAATACAAAAATTTTTTTATAAAAAAATGGAAAGAGAGGGTGGATACTTATTCTTGAGCTAAGAAGGAAAGAGTAGCTCTCAATACCCCTGTGGGCAGCAGTTGCTTTCCCAATGCTTTCTTTTCATGGACAGGAGAATCTAAAATTGAAGTTTTATGCCATTTCTCTCCTCTGGTGCTGAAGGAGGCATGGAGATGATCTGCATAATGCAATGTTCCCACTGTTTCACTCACATAGTTTTAACTTGACAGTAAGTGGATATTTCAGAGCAGAACCTTATTTCAGTGCACTTCTTGGATAGTGCTTATAAACTGGTGCTCTTTTTTGACTCTTATTTTATTTGCCATGCCAAAGAGCAACAGTAAAAAATACACAAGCCCATCTTCCATTCCAGCTTCATAATGTTGTAGAACACATAGACAGCATCTATTAATGTGGTATTTCAGAGCAGTCATATTCCTAGAACAGAGACTCAATCCCTCTTTCATGACAAAATCTGCCACCTCCATCTCACCAACTTTTCAACTCTTCCGCCAAAAGGGTCATATTTATGAGCAGAGGTTTCTTTCCATATTTTTTTTAAGCTAGAGATGGTTCTGTCCAGGACTAAAACTTTGTCTCAGTGATCTTTGTGGGTCTCTTCTAACTTGGCATATTCTGTCAGTCTGTGTGATTGTAAAACCTCTGCAAACCCAGAGATCACAATGTTTTAAGTCAGTTATATATGTTGAAATATTTCAGCAAAATTCCCTCATGTACCTCTATGGTGCGACAGCTTTTAAGCATGGACCAGTCTGCCCTGATTCCTGTGCAGACGCTGGAGTGCTCATCCCTGCAACATTCATTACTTCCTAAATGCTTTCAAGAGGTGAAGGGAACTGAGAGATCACAGCAATTGTTCTGCGAGTTGATGATAGATAAACCAGAGTCTTCTGGTCTCTGAGGCTTTTAGTCCTTGTCCTGGACTACACTGCAGTTCTGCAGTGCCAAGTAAGAGACTGAGTCCTCCTTTTCCTCTTGAACACCATCAGCAGCCAGAGCCAGAATCTTGACTCAGCTCTTGCAGCTGAACTGTGAGCCTCACAGTCTCAGATAGGGCTGAAAATGGGTGTTTATTGAGAATGTATGAGTATTCCCTTCTGTTGACTCTGCATCCACATCTTTGTTGCTGGAGATTTTTGCAGGGAGGTAACAGGAGAGAAAGGAAGTATCCCAAGTACTTTCTGTAATTTACCAAATATATTTTTTTTACCAATAGGGATAACACTACTAGTTTGGTTGGTTTGGCTGTGCATGAATTAATTATGTTAGAGTAAAAATCACATTTTAAATTTTAAAAAAATCTAGATTTGAATTGTGAGCTTTGTGCTAGATGTTTTGCCTTAACAGCAAACAAAAACTCTCAACTAATTTGTTTTTATTTCATAATACATAATTTGCCTTTGACTTAACTATAATGTAAACTGATGCTTTGAAAGTAATTAACAACCAGTTGCTAATTGGGTGGAAAAACGCCTTTCTGATGACAGTCTTTGGCCAGAATAGATGTTTACAAAAACCTCTTTCTATTGTATGGAAAGAAAATTATATGAAAAAAACATTATTAAGTGATTCTTAAAACTGCTTACAGCACAGTAAGAGGTGATTTGCATGAGAGGGAAGGCAGAATCCAAATCTGGAAATGTTTATTTATTGTTGCAGTTCTACTTACCTCAGTGATTATACCCATAAATAAATATTATTAGGCAAGCCTTCACATCAAACTCAACAAGAACATTTCATTCACTTACTATTTAAAATCTTCTGTGAAGGACAAGGAAAGAGATTAATTTGATAGTAGATCTTTCTTCAAAGAATTACATAAGTATACTTTTGTATATAATTAGGAGGAAACTACAGTGTGTATTGCTCATATTCAGAACCTGGAATGTGAGCTAGACAGCATGAAGAGTGATATTTCAAAACAGAAATAAAGTAATTTTGGTAAAATGGTTGTATAAATTCCCTTTGTCCTGAAATTTAAAACTAAAAGTAACATTTTCCATTCAGCAAGAATGAATTATCCCTAACCCTATTTTCTAGCATTACGGATAAGATCCCTTGATGGACCATATCACAAATGCCTGCCATTTAGTATGCCAGGAAATAGCATGGCTTTTTTTTCCCCCACCAATTCACAGCCACTGAATATGTGATTTATATGTTTTATATAAGTTAGAAAGTTTAACAAAGTGCTTTGCTGATTTTCTTGACATGGTCTGTCAGTTGATAGTCTCTGTGTGGGAAGTTTCATGTAAGCTCCGATGTAGTTTTGATATCTCCAGGAAAAAAGCTGCAAACAATTTGGTTCCTTCAATGTAGTTGTGTCTGTGAAGAAAGAAAGAAACACAATGAAGTCTTTTCAGGCTGTCCTGCTCTTAAAATTAAGAACATAGTGAAATTTTATGAGTCTTCAGAGGAATTTGCAAGATTGGTAACCTCCAGAAATTACCCAGTGCACAAAAATGCTGGACATCCTTCAATTTAAATTCAATTTCAATAAATCCTCTGGATTTACTTCAGATTTTTTTTTAAAATCCCCAAATTGGTATTACCTGTAGCCAGCAGCATTGAGGCTTTAATGAGGGGAGACAAAAAAGTAATTTGAGAATTACTGTAGAATTCCCCTTTTTCCAGAGTTCAGCATGAATTGATTCAGAGCCTGCACAAGTGTTCGGGCAACACATTGAATAGTAGCTTACTATGGTGCCTCCAACAATGAACACCAGTGACAAGTTTAAGGGATTTTTTTGTATAATTATGCTATTTTGATCCCTGGACAATAAATAAATCTTTATAGCCATTTATACTGAAAACCACCTCAATCCTTACATAATCATGAGTGTCTGTGACTGGCACACTTCACAATAGATGCTGTGACGGAAGAGTGCCCATCCACATCATCATCTTTCAGACCAGATGCAAATTTCATTGCTAGTGATATGAAATTTGCCAATGTGATGAATTTAAAGGCTGAGTAGATACACCATTAAAAGTGCATAATGGTATGCATTAGACTGGGAATTTTGTTTTCTGCTTGGCACAGCAACTAGTAGGAGATAGTAGGTTTGGGCTGCCCAATGCACAGCAAAGCTTCCCATCTGGGCATGCTCATTCATGGGACTTCAGTTCTCCCCCCTTCTCCAATAGGAGAAAGACAAATGAAAGAAACCTGCTTATTTTCTCATTCTGGGAATGCTCCCCAGCATCGGCCGCTCCAATCGGAAGCATCATCACACTTTTCTGTGTTACAGTCTGAAACATTCTGGCAACAGGAATTGTTGAGCCATCACGAATGAAATCTGGATCTTCTCCAAAAACTGAAACACATGGGGAAAATGAATTAATAAATAGGTTTAATCCAATTGCTTTTTTTCTGCCATCATATATTTAAGCAAAGAGCTGATACTAAGAGTTTCTGAGTAGAAATGGGTTTGAGTATGTACCAAATTGATTTCACAAATCAGCTCTGCTCTGTAAACCTCTGGTTTCTTATCAATACAAAAACGTAAATGAGGCCTTTTGGCTACTCCTGTAAAACATATCAAAATTTAGCAAGGTATGAAAGATGCTGATGAGTTGTTCTGTCAAAATCAATGAGACTTATAAGGGCAAGAGGCTGCACCACTGAATTGGGAAATTTGTTTTGCCCTATTCTTGAGCACAATGCCCCTGCACACTTGCAAACACACTAAGAACTGAAAGAAAAAAAGGAGCACACCTGTTTTTATTGCCCTTCTTGCTGCTTTGTATAGTACATCATTAACATCAGCAAGCCAAGGCTTTGCACCCAAAGGCATGGACACTTTCAGTTTGTTTGGACTGTTCCTCTTGGAAAAGACACCCTCCAAGTATTCCACCACCTGTAGGGAAAATACTTTTCAGAAAGGCTTTCATCTTGCAACTCAAGTTTATACTCACTTTCATACTTCTCTTGAAAACAAATAAATGCTAAAAACATTCAGTTTTCTACAAGTCTAGATTTGTGCTAAGAGGGACTTCGTTTGCACAGTAGTGGCCAAAGAAAAGATTTGTCTCTTACCTGCTTTTTCACAACTGAAAGGTCCATGTGGGGGACCTGACGGATTGAGAATTTGCCAATTACTTTTGCTGGAATTACTGTTTTAATGCCTGGTTCATGGAAAGCTCCTTCAATCCCATGAATAGAGAGAGAGGGGTAACGCCACAGGTGTAGGAGTATTTCTTCCTTTAAAAAAAATTTTAAAATATAAGGGATGACACTGGAGCCAGCCACAATTGATATAAACAAGCTTTTTCCATCCTAAAATTTTAAAGTTATTTGATCTTTAATTTAAACACATGCACATGTATTTGAATTTTTAAAAAATACTACTACTTTCAGTCATAGAAAGATTTGGATGGTAAGAATTTTTCAGGAAAAATAAGAAAAATAGAGCATTGTTTTAAAAATCTTGGAAGTAAATTTCTCTAGTGCAAAGTAGTGTTAGAACAACTTTGGATCTGACTGCCTGTTTATCCTGAAACTTGTCACTGGAAAAACTATGGAGCCAGATTCATCCCAGATGATACCAGTGAAGAAATTCTACTAATGAACACTAAATAACATGATAGGAAAGATTATAATTTTCAGTAACCAAGTTTTTCTGGAGAAGATACAGAGAGGAAACAAAATATTAGGATTACAATTCTAAGGAAAATAGGAGAAATATATAAATTATAAATTGGTCTTCATGCAGAACCTCAGGGTGCTGCTGCTTTCCTTCAGTTTTATGAGACTAGACCTTTATCTACACATAAAATTAACCTCAGTTCATCCTCATAGATAAAGCATCAAAACTCAGTGTAGTTACATTATATTTTTGTGTTACTGACTCTTGCAGTCTAGCTTTAGATAATTTGAAAGCTTTTTCTTGGAAATAAAAGCATCTATGTTAACAGAATCTACACCAGACTAATTATGTTAGTGATAAAAAAATTAATCAACTCCTTTCTCCCAGCTGCCACTTTTGTGCAGAGAGATCTTTTCAAGCCAGCCTTTACCTGCTGGTTTTTTTATTTAGGATATAATTTTTAATTGCTGGTAAGGAGGGGCTTGTAGCTTTGGATGCTTTTTATGGCAGGCTTGGCAAACATCAAAATCTGTATTTAATAAAAACCACCCAAAACATATCTGCGTAGAGCTGCCTCCCATATTTTCAGAGCTGAATACAACTTCTTTCCTACCATGTAACCAAAATACAGGCATTTTAATGCATGTTGTATTTAGCTGATTAAGCTTGGGGGAAAGAAGGGGTAGACAGGGAAGGGAGAGTTATACTGTTGGTTTTGTATTATTTCTTTTAATTGATTATCCATATTTCAGATCACTTTCCCCAGATGCAGTGCCTTACATTTTCAGCAGACTCATTTTATTTACCTTTTACTTCTCAGTTCTCCTTTACTTTATTTTGAGCTGGCCTTTGACTGAAAATATCTTCCAGTTTGGCTTTATGCATAAATGCTACAAATAGGTGATTTAAATTCTTTCTGCTGAGTATTCATAAAGATTTTATGTTACCTTGGTGTCATAGAGGAATTTTTTCACATCACAGTTATTTCTATGTTCCTCTACATCAAATTCAATCAATTCATATAATTTCCTTTCCTCCTCCGTCAGGGCAGCAACACTGTCGTAGATTCCAGGGATCTGAATGTGACCTGTGGAATCCACAAGGCTGTCTACAAAATAAGATGCAGATATCAGTACAAGTGGAGCCTATTTCTTCCCCTTGGCAATCATAACACCTTCTCCCTTCTACCTAGCTGTTTACCAAATTATGTACCAATAACAACTGTTCACGTCTGTCAAGCTGGGATGCCTAACTTGCTATACTAGCATATATATTAAGAAAGCCATTGAGATATATATATTAAGAACAGCCAAACTGTTTGTGTGTAGTGTGTGATGTGTCTGCCCAGCTTCTGACGTGAAAACATCATCCTGCTGGGATACAAATCAGCATTTAAATGTTGGGTTGTGTGTATGTATTAAAGGTGCCTGTAATCCTTAGATGTTCTTAGTTGATGTGTGACAGACACCAGCTTGTCAGTCACAACATGTCTGAAGTTCTGGCCTTACAGGGACATTCCCTTCCTCAGCTGCCACCACCACAGCTGTGTTGAGGACTGGAAACCTGGGGCTCTTTCTTCCATCAGACTTGCCTTACAACAGTGAATCGTGGCCCTGACCTTCACTAGTGCTCCCCCCTGCCCCCGAGCCCTGATTTGTGTTCTTACCCAGCAGCGCTATCAGGTCCAGCAGCGGCTCGTGAACGATGCCTCCAAAAGTTCCAGAGTGAAGGTCCTTGCTGCCACATTCAACCTGTACCAAAACCACTGCTTACACATAAACACTGGCCACCTTATTCTTCTGTGAGCTTTCTAGTGACTGGTGGCTCCAGTTTTTGAAACAAGATCACAAATGAACAGTAAATGATTTTTTTTTCCTAATTATTAAATAGAAAACATCATGTCAGGAGCAATCTGCTTTGGCAGAGAGGATGGAGCTCTGTTGCCACCCACCAGAGAGAGAAATTCAGCTGTCTGTTGCACTCACATTTGAGAACTATGGTCCTTTTCCACTCCCTCTTTTGCTTCAGTATGATTAAAGACATCATGCATTAAATATTTGCATATTATTACTGTTTCTAACATCGGAGAATAAATTCCTCAAACTGTTTAACCTTTTTATTTAATGCAAAATCTTCTTTAAAAAAGGCAAAAATGAATCTTGTTTGATATTAAAAATATGTGTCCAACCTTAATTCAAGATTGCAACAAATAAAAATTTATAGGTCTCTTGAATAACAAGTCTTTAGAATAGAGGCATTTGAGTTATTAAGTGGGTTCTTTTTCCAGACACATTTTCATACTTGGGTTTATCATAAAATATTTTCTGCAAAGAACTTGTTTATTCTTCTCAAAACCTCATTACAGCTAACTGTCTACTAGGAGGGAGAGATCATTTTTGATGTTTTAATAGCATCATTTTTCTTAACCAAGACTTGGAAGAATTGAATTAAGGCTGCCAAGGCTCTTTCAGTTAAAAAAGAATTCATTCCTTTTCAGACATAAAGGTTAATGCAGATTTTTCTTCTCAAGTTCTTTAATCTTCTCTCTGAATTCCTTTTATGCTTCATCAGGAAGCATTTCCAAATGAGAAATTTCTGTTCTTTATTTCACAGTAGCTCATATTGCCAGCTAAATATAGTGTGTTGGCTACAGTGGACTTTTATTTGCTCCTGCCAATGGTTACAAAAATTTTGTGTAGCTTTTAAACCCAGAGATGCAACCAAACTGAGTCCCTTTCAGCTGATTCATTATACTGAGCAGTATCTGCTGCAAAAGGGCAGAACAGCAGAAATGGTATATTTGGAGAGAATTGGAGAGGCAGGTGTAGGGATGGTGTCCATGAGAACAGAGCTGATGTGCAGAGGGGAGGATGAGGAGAGACTGGAAGAGTGGCAGGACAGTAATGGGATCAAGGGAAGAAATTATTGAAGAGAAGTTAACAGAAGTAAAAAAGGCTAAATGAACTGAAATGAGGAGGGAAATCTGCAGAAGCCAAAAGGGATGCAGAAGAAAGTTCTGTACTTGTAAATATTAAGCTTTCCTTCTGTTTTCTCTGCATGCAGATGTAAGTACAGCTACATCACTGCTGTCTGTCAGAGGCTCAGTTCTAGTGAACCTGTGTTCTTTACCTCCACAAAAAAGCAGGCATTTCCCCGACTGCCATAGGTAAGGGCAGGCTTCTTGTTGCTGAGCCACAGGTTGTCTGAAATTACAATATAATCAACATCAGAGAAGAAGCTCTGGTTTTCTTCCTCAAGCAGCTTTTCTAGCCCCAAGGATCCTGCTTCTTCCATGCCTTCAATTACAAACTTGAAGTTCACTGGCATAGCCTATATAAAAATTTAAAAAATCTGATAAGAAACAAGCATTTTAATTGTTTTTTTCAAAAAGGGCTTAAAATTAGGAGCAGACTAGTTTGCTGTACAAATTGTGTTAGGTTAAGAAAGATGTAGGATGAGTATGTAGGATATATAGCTTGCTACATTAGAAAAGCCAGTGACAGACACATATAGGTTCCCAGAAAAACTTGTTCTTTTCTTAATGTTTTTGTCTACTTTGCATTTTTAAAGGAGAGTGATGGCTTTTTTCTTCTTTGTGTTTTCAGAAAACTTCCTGAAATGTCTCATTAAATGGGCTTTCTCTTAGTGCTATTCCATATTCTAATTGCTTTGAAAATTCTGTGTAATAGCAATTGCATTTTTTCAGAAAATTTCCTGCCTCTTGCATTTCCACTGTTACTGCCCATGTGGGAGCCACTGGCCATGTTTTTCCCAGTGTTGTCTATCACCAGGCTTACATGGTGATAAAAACATTGTCAGTGACTCTACTATAATTGTCTTTTTAACACTCACAAATTTGCAAGCCTGCTGGTTGAGAAGGATGCATTTCCAAGAGTAATTAGGAGAACTTTCATTATAGAATAGTGGGAATTGAAAATGCTGACACATCCCATAGGGGACATAAATTTCAACTTAGTTTCCTGTTACAATTCATTTTCTCATTAGCACTTTTCAGATGTTTTCTCTTTTATTCAATTGCTCAGATTAAAGGCAAGAACGAATGTGTAAAACTAAATGAATTTGTGTCATGGATGGGTTCACTGATGGATCATCAGCTGGCCACAGAAATTTTAGAAACAAACCATTAATGAATATTGTTTGATGGTCGATGCTGTTTTCTAAAGGCTTCAAATGACAAAAATTCCTTTTTGCTTGCTTGTTGAAATGTCAAGATAGCTATTAGTGACTTGAAATACTAGAAAGATGTCAGACCCACAACCATATCCACTTGCAACAACTACTGTTTCAGAAAATAATGTGTGTGTTTTCTAGTGCTTAAGAGAGACCAAGGCCAATTCAGTACTATAGATGCAAGAAAAATACGTTTTCAAGAAGGTTGTAAGACCTTACTGCTCAGTTTGTACCATAATGTCATACAAGAGACAGAAAACTCTTTCTCAGCCCTCTAACAGAATATGTCATGCAAATTCACCTTAAAGGATGATAGTTAAGCCAGTCACAAGCCTAAAATGTATTTTGGTTTACCTTTACTTTGGGGGTAAAACTACTCCAAAATTATTAAATTATTTGAAGATGACTATGTTGGTCATTGTAGTAATTTAGGCAAATGTCTGGCCTCAGAAATACGTCAGGCTTTGAGTGATTGTATTTGTACTTGGTGAATGCACACATTCAAAATATTTGCTTTGATAAATCTAATCTGTTGGTGACATAACAGGCCTTTCTGGATGAACATTTTTAGATGTTTATTCTCTTCACAAGACACATAAATTGAAGGTATCTTGTAGGCAGACAAAGCCAAAGATCAGCAGAATGTATCAGCAGATATGAGTCTTCATGTGCATTCTGTAACGTCTGTTATTTTACCACTTTAAAAGCTCTCAAGAGAGCAGGATATCAGAGCTGTGTAATGTATGTAATACATACTGAATGCTTCCCTGTGGGTTTTCCTCTGCAGGGCAATGGCAGCAAGACTGGATTTACATTGCAAACAGGCTGTTCGAAACACAAATGCCCTAAGACAAATTTTTACTGGAGTGGGACCAGTGCCCTAAGTGTTGCATCAGAAATAGCTGATATTTCAAATTGTATGTAGTCTGTTGGGACAGAGAGACATCATCTTACTCAGGAATGTAAATATATCGCTTCAGAGATATAATGAATAATAACAACAAATAATAGTAAATAATAAAATTAGCAATAATAATAAAGAATTCCTCATTAATACCTACTAATTTCAAGGCTTTAAATGTTTCCACTGCATTTATCCAAGCTAGGACAGGTCCCTTATTGTCTGTTGCTCCACGCCCATAGAGATTTCCTTAAAAAGAAAAGGGGTAAGTTTTTAAGCAATCTTTGAATTTTCCCTCATCACTTCAATGTAATTGGCAAATCCTAATTGCCACAGAAGCTTTAGTGATGGAGGGAAGAAGTGTCAAAAGTGTCAGGATTTCACTGACTCATTTTAAATAAGGTGATGAGTGTTCAGGTGCTTCCCAATGGACTGGTACACTTTTTTTTCCCCCCATTCCTTCATCTTATATGCATTATGTTGTGGTTTCTGCTACATGCCAATTTTTGAGCTTCATTTTTCTTCTCAGAAACTGTTTGTTCATACCAGATATGCCTTAAGGGTTTGCACAATATGCAGTTTCTGGACACATACAGACCAGGTAGCAAGGCTGCAAAAACCCTACAGATAAATGCCATGGCAGAAATATGAAGCTACTAGTCTAAGTAATTTCTTTTTCAACTGTACATCATTTATAGTTATCACTTTACATTAAACTGAAATCTGTGTATAAACTTCTGTAGCAGTCCCCACTGGATATACACTGGAATAAGGCAGAAGAATTACTCCAGTAAGGCTGTTGGGAATTGATCCCAGATTATGAGAAAGGGTGTCTCAGTGGTTATAGCCTGGGAATCAGGATTTCTGAGGTCTAACTTATCTGCTGACCCTCTATCCATTAATTTTGTTCCTTCAGTCAGCTAGTTGTGATGGAAGGATAATTACATTAAGGGGTCCTTACATTTTTCCACCACAAGTGCTCCTTAGCTCCAGCATGGCAAGTGGAAGTACAAAAGTGGAATGAGGCAAGAGCAGGAGGTATGAGGGAGGGTAATGGTTGATGCAAAAATCCTGTAAGAACTTTTAAGCAGAAATTGATTCTCTATTGAATACCCTATAAAGCATCTTTAATCTCACATTGCTTTTCCACACCAAATATTAGGCAGTCACTGATGGGTCTCACTAGTCTCAGAACAGTCATCAAAGCTGAGAGCTGCTGGACTCATCCCAAAATCAGAAATCTCACAGAAATCCTCAAGCTTTGGTTAAATATACAGGAGCCCTTCTCCCACTCAGAATCTCAGTTGTGTATTCAAGTACTGATACAAAACTTGTGAAATTATGCACACCATTGATTTCAGTCAGTGTGTAGGGGTCAGTGTTCCAGCCATCTTCCTTCTTGGCAGGCTGCACATCCACGTGACCATAGAAACATACAGTGGGATTCTGTGGATCCTTTCCCAGCTCCCCAAGAATCACAGAAGGCAGTGGGAGGACTTGGCCATCAGGTAGCTGTGAAGAAAGGTTAAAAAAGGAAACTAAGGAAAACCAAACTTTCTAAAACTTATAAAATGTACAAAAATAATCTGGAATTATCAGTATTGAAAATTCTTCTACACTCAATTGACTTTGATTTGATTAGGTGCACAAATCTGACTGAATCCAGTTCTAAACTATTCAGAGAAACTAAGATCTTTCTCCCCATCTGTTTCTTTCCTGCTGGGCTTTGTAGAACTCTTCTAACATTTTATTGTCATAAATGCCCTCCTCACTAAGCTCTCATTTCCCAGCACTGGAGAAGACAGAGGTAACCTTGTGCTATGGAGTCTATTGTGACACTGAAATAGTCAAAAGCCACACAGATTAATTTTGGGTTTGATTTCACCACAGACAGAGGTCAGGAAGCCTGTAAGCTCAAACATGGAAATGGAAAAAAGTGTTACTGGCAGGAGGCAGCAGCTATTTCAGACCGTCTTAAAACAGGTTAAGGCTAATCCTCTAACATGGCTCCGTGCAGAACAGAGCTCCACACAGCCCAATTGCATTCTCTGCAACTATCAAATGACACAACCTGAAATATTAAAGTGTTGCTGTACTTCAGGGTTCCTGTGCTAAGAATCAGAATCCTCACTGAAAGCCACAGAGAAAAGAAAAGTGAATCACTATTATTGAACTTTTGAATTCCTGCTAGAGCAGGAATTTAGCAGCCCAGGGCAGAAAAGAGCCTATGGCTACAGTAAGGTAAATAAATTAGAGACTGAGGTTTCTCAGAGATGAATTCTTCCCTTTTGCTTTCCAACAATGAAAGAAAATAGCTTGGATCATTTGTCAGAAGCTCTGAAAACCAAAGATGATGCTCTAGGTAGCTAACCCTAAATTTTACAACATTTTCCCTGTAAAACAACCTCCCTCATAAAGAATATTCAGTGACAAACGATGCATTAGTTCTCATGCTTCCTTACAGACAAAAAAAAACAAGCCCCAGTAAAAAACTCAGTCCTTTTACTTTTGCAAACTGCTTCCCTCCAGTTAAAAGCAGCAAACTCCCTCCTATGCACAAAACATCAAGTTGCATTTGGATTGCCTGTGTAGTTTCCAGTATGCTCAGTTCTCAGACCTGATTTCAGCAGGTATCATGTAGGTACAAATTGATAAAATTGCTTTCAAAAAATAACACTGAGTCATAACATACATGCAAATAGCACTGAGTGCAATAGGTAGAGCCATATGTAGACATGATGTTTTAAGTCCATGGAACAGATAAGCACCTGATGTGACCCCAAGCTGACTAAATTAACAGTGGCTCCCAGCGCTGCAAGCCTGTCTGCTGCCAATGCCATCATTCGCATCACTTCTTTCCTCAGATGTGGTTGAACAGAATCACTTTCCACAGCCACCCATTCCTTCAGATCCTGCACAGGAAGAAATGTGCAATTAGATGATCCAGAATGTTGTTGCCCTTGGCTCTTGTATCAGAAATCTCACACTGGAAGATTATTTCCTTTCTGTGTCATCACAGCATTATCACGGATGTTCTGTGGTTTCAGGAGAGAGAAGAATTGCTTAGATGCCTCCCCAGGGTTGAGATTCCTGATTTTCTAAACAAGGAGGGTGCTCACACTCAGGCATTCACACTGGATCTGAAATCCAGTGTAAGAGGAGGTAGACTAGATATTGATTAGTTTGCATTATAGAAATTGCATTATGTACAGCTTACCTTGGTGATCCTCATGAGGATTCATTCAGAAGATTCAAAGCATAACTGATACTGACTGGACTAATTATGTTTCTATCTTTTCACATAGGGCTAACAAAAGTAAAAGCACAAACCAGCATGGGACCAAGACTCCTCTCCTTGTAAAGAGCAAACCTACAACAATCAGTTCTGAAGCAAAGACAGAGAGCAATGCCCCATGCAGGTGCATTTTGGCTTAGTGAACACACTCAAAGGATGCCCACAACCACTTTTTGTGTTAGTGTCCAGTCAAGTCCCTCCTTCACCCCAGGGGTCCCCAGCAGTCTGTCTCCCTACAGCCTTGCTGTGTGAAGTGCATGCTGCACTCCTGGTGCCAGACCTGGGACCCTGCTCATTACCTTTGTGACAGGCAGTCCTCCTGCCAGAGGAGCCCAGGCCTCAGGGCCACCAGCTCTGTGCTCATCATTTCTCTGCAATATAGCTCCTACCTTGATGAAATCACTTTGATGTGCATCAATGTACTGGAAGATCTCCATCTCCAATGCTGAAGAGGATGAGGAGGATATTACTGCCTTAGAGAGCAGCACAGGGCTGAAATGGATGCTATCTGAAAGTTAAGGACAAAATTCAACATTACAGACATCCTACAATACACATTTCTTTTCAGCTCTAGAAAGCAGAGACATTCACAAAGTGCTGAGTTTGTCTTTTATTCTCCTCAAGCCAGGAGAAAGTGAACCCATTTTACCACATAAAAATTTCAATTGATTCATAAGCAAGTTGCTGAAAGAAAAAATTGAAAAAATAGCCAAAGAGTGAACATCTTTAGTTTCACCTTTATAAATAACTTAGGGGTACCATTTTCCAAAGAAATATTTGTTGCATCAATTTTTCAGTACACAAGCATCAATTTGTTTGTTCTGGGAAGACAAAACTGGGGCAAGGCTTGCAGACACCAACAGGCATGGGGACTCATCTTTCTTTTTCTTCATTTCCAGAATCATACAATATCCTGAAATGGAAGGGATCTGCACAGATCATTGAGTCCAAGTCCTAGCCCTGCACAGCACAAGTCCAAGAATCCCACCATGTGCCTGAGAGCATCGTCCAAACACACCTCAAACTCTGTCAGGTTTCGAGCTGTGATCATGTCCCTGGGGAACCCATTCCAATGCCCAAACACCCCCTAGGTGAAAAACTTTTTCCTAATATGAAACCTAAACCTTCTCTGACACAGCTTGAGACCATTCCCTCAGGTTCTGTCCCTGGTCACCACAGAGAGGAGATCAGTTTTTGTCCCTTTTCTTTCCCTCACGAGGAAGTTGTAGACTACAGTGAAGTCTCCCCTCAGTCCTCTCTTTTCCAGGCTGAGCAGAACAAGTGACCTAAGGTGCTCCTCACATGGCTTCCCCTCAAGGCTCTTCACCATTGTCATAATCCTACTTCGGATGCTCTCTAATAGTTTAATGCATTTTTTTATATTGTGGCACCAAAACTGCCCCCAGCACTTGAGGCCACCCCAGAGCAGAGCAGGACAATTATTCCCCTTGCCTGGCTGGTGATGCTGCACCCTAGGACAGTCTGCCAGAAAAATGGATTCACTGACACACATTCCATATTTTACATGAATAAAGGAAAACAAGCCTGACACTGGAGAGTATTAGAAAATAAATAGCTTTTGTTGTTGATTAAGAACAGTAACAATACTGAAACACTTGATAAGTGCAGAAGTCATTTAGTAATTTAGTAACTGCAAACCTCTCTGCCGTCTTTCTTTCTTTTTCTTTTTTTTTTTTTTTTTTTTTTTTTTTGGACAAGGTTTAAAGTGTGTTTTTCTTACTCTTCCAGTTTTCCTTTCATGTTTGCTTGAAGTTGTTGTACATCTTGAAGCAGTATTAGCTGAGTAATCCTTGGATGGCTAAATACTTGGTTAGGCTAAAATTGGAACAGCTGCTGTATCAGGCTGTGATAGGATGGACTCCAAGGTCAAAATTCAATGCTTTTCTAAAGAGATTCTATAAGAGTAACAAAAGGTATAGTTGCAGGTCCATCCATAACTCCTTAATGTTGATGCATTGCTAAGGTGATAGGCTAAGGTAATATTAATAATTTCAATTATGGTTCTCTGACAGAGAAGGAAGATTGAAAACCCAAGCATAATGAACAAGATGAGGGAAACATTGTTCACTTTGGCTCGAGATCCTGGCTGTATGAAGGATGGGCCCCATTTTCCACCCTTCCCTCAGAAGCAAGGTTGCAAGGTTTACTTCACTTTCTGAAGTGAAGCTTTGGGAAGGCTTCTGACAGTAGATATAATTCCCAGTGTTCAGTTCCTGACATCTCTTGGCACTGGAAACACTGGTGTTGAAAGAGATCAAATGCTGATTTTGCAGGAGAGTAAAGCTGCAAAGCACTGTTTTGCAGAAGACTTGCTAACCAAGCTAAGAAAATCCAAATTTGGAGGTGGTTTTTAGGATGGACAGATTAAATTTAGCCATATTATTTAAATATAGAAATATTTTTAAAATACTAAGCCCCAACCTTAAATGATGGTCAAAGTGCAGTTTTCTTCTTACATTCTTTTCTCCATAAAATAATAAACCCTACCTTCAAGAGATGGATCTAATCAACAATCCCCTCCAAATACTTTCATCACCAGTCACAGCAGCAGCAATTTTTCCTAAAGCAAAAGTAATTATTACAGGAATTTTTGAAGCAAGCATGGAAAAAAAATCTGGACACTTTAGACAAGACAAAGCAGTTACTGGGATCTAGCAACAGACATGGTAGAGAATGAGGTTTTGATAACTTAGTTTGCAGTCACCTTTGGATTGAGCTTCTGCAGGTAAAGTTTAAGAACAGGAATTCTTCAACAAGCACCCTGAACTTAAAACCCCCAGTCTGGCTATTTCTTCCAGCATTGGACTGTGTGAGTGGCTGCAAATATTGGCTAACTGAAACCCATTTCGCAGAGGGCAATAGGAAGTAGGAGTGTGGACCAAGGCAAGGTCAGGAGTCAGGAGGACTTCCAGGCTGCACAGGGCAGAGGAGAGAAGACCATGAGTGCCAGACTGGGGTGGTGGTAACGGGACCCTGGTGAGCTGGACCCTGAGTTTCCTGGCACAGACAAGACACTGGCACTTGCTGGGGCGGTGCCTGGGTAGATACAGGAGGGCATCTGAGCCAAGACATTGCAGGTGACATTCAAAAGGGACTCAAGGTACTTGGAGATGATCAGCAATAGGTAAAAGCTGAGCAGAGAGGCCATTTATGTTGTTTACTTCTCCTTTTGTTCCTGTGCACTTTTGGGGGAACACACAATGGTTCTACTTGTGCAATGTTGCTCAGTCTCAATTTAGCCAGCAGTGTCCCAGGAGAGCAAAGTTTACCTTGAGGCTGGTCCTTTTGACTGATAAAGTGTATTCCACTAAGCTGGGTCTCACAGAGGGGAGCTGGCTCCCACATGAGCTGAGGAGAGCATGGGACTGTGATGAGAGCATTTGTGAGGGGCTCTGGAAAAGCACAAGGCACTGCACCCCCAGAACAAAGTAATAGCAATAGGAATGGTACAGGGAGCATTCATCTGAAGGTGGGATGAAACCTAGTTTTGCCACAGTCAGGAGATCCCAGGATTTCAATCAGCTGTTCATCTAGAGAGACATCAGGGCCATTGTCTTCATTTACCACAAAGCTGGCTGGATGCCTCAGTTTCACAAGTATTTCACTCATTTTTCTGCCTTGTAATTTCCAAACCTCAGTTTGGAATACATTCACAATAGAGGCCACTGAATGCACCCTCATTTAATTTTACTGTAGAAAACCAGACAGGCTTCTCAGGCTCACTTTTATAAAAAGTAGATCTTTTGGTTATGCCACACTTGAACAAGGAAGATCATAGCAGAGGTCAGAACATGGCCGCTAAAGGCACCAAGCTCATGCAATGGATTTAAATATCAGTGTCTCCATCACATATGATTTCCCCTCCTTCTATTCAAATATTTGATATTGCTGAATTCTATGCATTTTCACTCTAAAAAAATTATCCTATTTATATATATATAAGTCACCTTATGGTGACTTGAATAACTACATACCTTTTAATGTCAGAAGCACAAAAGGGCTGCTTGCTTTTACAGAGGATGTGTGCTGTGGTGCTGGTATCTTTCTCTTTTTGTCTCAGTTACGTGCAAATGACCTGGAAAGATGCAGACAAGAGACTTATGTCTTTGTCATGTTTCATTAGCGTTTAACTGTTTAAGAAAATGAAACAAGGAAGCTAAAATGCTGTGAAGGGGAAAAAAGCCCAACCAATCAAGCAAAATATCCTAGGGGAATTTGGAATTATTCTGTGATATTTTTGAAACATCATAGAATATCACAAAAATACTTTCTTTCATAAACAAAAGTAAGGAACAGTGGCAAAGTTTGAAAAATGAATGTGAGGCAATACCAAGTAGCAGAGTGCACAAAATATTAATAATTCAAACAAGAAATTAGGTAACAGCTATGTTTTGCTGTAGCAGAAGGAGGGAGGGAGGAGACTAGCTGGTGGAAATTCATGTTAATGCACTACTAAGACACAAAGTGCTGCTCAGGAGCGTTGGGATTGCAACTGGAACATCTCATGTCAAAAAAGGAGTCAGTTTAATAAAGCTGTAGAAAGATTTCAGGCAAGGCTGAAATATCTCAGTGTCATGAAGAGGGGAAAACTGATTTGAAAGAATGATAAAGTCAGGGAGTGATATCAAACAAAGACTTCAGTGTTCAATGTCAAGTGTGTTTTATTTTATATCATTTTAAGGAGCAGTTGCTGCTCTATAGAAAAATGGAATATGCCTATTTTTAGAAATAATGCATGACAGTCAGTTTTGCATTTTCTCTTCCTTTGTTCCTTAGTAGTAGGAACATTTTTTGTCTCATTCCCTCCCATGTCATTAAGCACTGTTAAAAGAAAACTTAGTATTCTTCTGCAGTGATTTAACAAGAAATCCAAGTTGATTCTTTAACTAGGATGATTGTTTGATAAAATATCAACTAAATTTGCAAACATTTGAGAAGCAGCTCCTGAGCATGCTTTGAAGGCCTTCCTGTCTCTCCTGAAGCTCATGCTTCATATGCTTCCCTCCCTGCTACACAGCATTTCAGGTGGGTGCAAGGGAGGAGGGTGCCAATGAAAATTGAACATTGGGCTGCAAACACCCCAGAGAACAGTCAGGACTCATCTGGTTTGCAAATAACACAAAGTACATGAAAGGAGATAAAGATGGTTATGGCAGTAGGAACTAATTTACTAAATCAATGGTGGACTCCACTGAAGGAACATTCCCTCTAAGCAATCACCATCAAGGAAGATAACTGAGATAATAGGGTTATTTTTTAACCTCCTTTGACAATACCCATTGATAAGTGATATACCTTTGGTGGAAGCAGGCAACCCAGCCACAGTCACCTCTCCAGTGAAGTGCAGACCCTTGGAGGAGGAGGAGGATGGCAGCTCTTCACCTGGCAGCTCTCAAGCCCAGCCCTGACCTTGTGCAGCCGCTGTTGTTGTAATGACCAGGAGCTGCAGGGACCCAGGCACCTGCAGGGGAATGAATGCCAGCTCACAGTGCCTGACTGCGTTTGAGGATTACTAAAGAAGTGTCATCCAAATCAAAAGACTGTGTAGAAACAATGAAAATATCTGGTGGAAGCACAGGCAAGGTCTGCACTTGCTGGCAGGTGACACTGCAACACCCAGTGCTATTTCCAGCAGCCAGCTCCTGAAGTGTTGCAGTATCAGTTGCCTGAATGGTGTTTTGGAGAACAGCAATGACCAGCCCTGCCTATGCTCAAGCCAACCCTTTAGTAAAAAAAAAAAAAGTGAGACCCTGTTTATCAGTCCTGTTTTGCTGCAATACAGATGATATTTTAAAAGAATGTCCTTATCTCTCTCTTTGCAGTTTTCTTTGTTGCTGATGATTAGAGCCTGAACTGGAAAAGTCTCCTCTTTCACCTGCAGAATAAGGACATTTTATCTCAATTTTACTGGTAAGTTATGCAGTTAATGAAGAGATAGCTTTAAGTGAAAGATTAATTTTGGGTTTAGATGCTCACTTCTGCCTCTCTGTCATACAATAATCAAATCAAGATAGCCAAATCAATAACACATGAAGTTGTGAGAAACTTTCCCATCTCTTTTTTCCTCCTGGAAGTTCAGTATCCCAACAGAAATCCCAGTGCCAAAAAGCACTTTAGCATTTCTGATAAATGTTGCTGATTTACAGTAGTATGTCAGAGGACTGAGAGAAAAGAGATGGATCTTGCTTTGTCTTGAAAAGTGGAAAAGATACATTTCTGTTAAGGCAAAGCCCTTCTCCCAGGAAGTAGTATTGCCCTTTGTGCCCAGGGAGGAGAAGTAATTCAGTATTTACCTGAGAAAATGTTCTGCTAATTAGTTTGCAATCAGATAAACATGGCTATAAAAATATTCTTCCTGGAAAGACATCTCTGCTGGCTCTTGCTCTTTTCATGGCAAAAAGGTTCATAGGAAAGAACTGTGGGACATGCAGTATTTGTACTTAGATGTGGATAGCCTCACCACCTTCCAGCTGCCACATCTTCCATAAAAGGAGAACTGCTGAATTTGTAATAAATTTTAGGTCCTTCTGTCTGCATACAAATTTCTACCCTCAAAATCCTCTGCCCATTTTGAAAGAACCTCTATTGACTAAGTAAAATTCAGTAATATGCATAATAAAGTAATGAGTAATAAGGGAGGTCCAGGTCCTGTCTCAGAGCCTTTCAAAGACCTTTCCTTTTTTTAAGTACTTGCTCTTCACATGATTAATGTGCAAAAACTCATTTGAAAATGAAATGCAAAATTGGGGGGAATTAAATGTTTGTTTTAATTTATTTAAAATAATTCTATTTTTACATGAATCCTGCCTTCATTTATCTTAGCTTTAAGTGTTTCACATGGGAGTTATTCCTGAATTAGAACAGTACAAGTGAGATTAAAAATAGATCTACTATGTCTAGTAGATCCATTCAATTATTTTTCTATTTATCACATAATACTACTGAGAAACTATACTATCATGGGAAAGAAAGCTATTATTACTTTATGGCTTAGTATTTCATTGCTAATTGCCTCTTATTTTATAACCTATAACTTGGAGCAGAGTTCAAAGCCCACAATATAAGAGATTTATTTTGTTATGGTCCTTATTCCATTTATGGGATATCATAAACATTGCCCACATTGTTTAGAAGGATTTCTAAATGTAGAAGGGTTTATCTCTCTAATGAAAACACTCTTTGATGGTAACTTATTAACCACAACAAATGAAAGCATCAACTCAAATAGTTTGGTTGAGTATCCTCTTTGGATACAATAAGTGTTTAAACATGAAGAAACAGACTGATTAAAGGAAAATAAGAGCAGAACAGAAACAATAGGATAAAGGGGTGGCAGGGGGAAGCACTACTGGATCTGTTTCTCTTGTGCTTTGAAAATGTAAACAGTCTAGGGCAGAGATGATCTCCTACTTGGTGTTTCTGTTACTACCTCAGAGCAAAGTGTAGCACACTCACTTTGTTACAAAGTGATGGTACTCTCACTTCATTGGCAGTTCAGTAGAATTAGCATTATTTAACTGTTACCTTAATTGAAAGGGTATCCTAAATAATTTCAATCCTAAATTTGACTGAGCAAATATGTAAGAAATATACTGTTAAGAGGAATATTTCACTGTCAGAGAAATGATATGATGGTTTTCAATGCTACCTGTCCCTCTTTAAGCAACTACTGCTAATTCAAGCCAGCTAGTTTTCATTTCTTGAAAGTGCATTGAAGAAAAGCAGGAATGGTATTGTCATGTCATAACCAGTGATCCCTGGTTATTATTGCAGGTTAATGTCATTTCTCAATAGACTCCCTTAATATAACTTATCATGACATCCCAGAAGTATTGGTGTGGAATGACGAGGCCCTTTCACACAACTCCCCAAATCTCCCTCCCCTACAGAGGTATTTCTACTTCCCTGTGCAGCAGCAAGCCCTTCCTCCTCTTTGCTCCTTTCCACTTCACACTGCAGTTAGAAGAGTATTTCCCAGCCACCCTCCTTCAAGATAATCTCAATTGACACCAAAACACAAGTTAAGCAACATTGTCCACTGTGAGAGCTTGTCAACAGTGGAGTGAGATTGTGCTGGTAGAGAGGAAAAGATCCCCAAGACCCTGACTCAGTAGTTGTTACCTGAATGTCGATAATCACACCTGGGTGTGGCAGTGGAAGGAGATTGACTTGCAAAAGGTCCCCTTGCCCAGGCAGGAGATGCTTCACAAAGATAGCTGGTTGCAGACTGTCCTCTGTACAGAGTAATGATGCTCAGCAGCTTCCAGGAACAAGGTCACACAGATTTAATGTACTGTGTGCAGGAAGAGCAATAACACAGAGCCTTCTCACCACCTGGTGGCTCATTCAGCACCCTCTCTGTAGCCAGAGCTCCAAGCATCCAGGCTTTAAGCGATAAGATAAACAAACAAGTTCTTGTCCAGTGCAAATTCCAGTGCACTGCTCTGAGTGCTGAGATAGGAGATTGTCCTGTTTTTCCAAAAGCAACATTGTAAATTCATTTGGCTTAATAATTAAGCAAAATTTTTTCAGATATTAATCCCACTGAATTGATGGCAAGAAGTTATTCCCACCATGATATCCTTCAGACAGCTTTTCTCAGCCAAATAGCATGGGTGCTCTTTAGAGATGATTAATGCCCTCTTTGCAGGTGAGGCTTTTATCCAGTGGATAACTCAGTCATGTCCAGACAGACACATCGGAGACTGGCTTTTCAGGCTCTCAGAGTAAAGCTGACACTAACTGTGCAGCACTTTGCTT
The DNA here is from genome assembly GCF_029582105.1 of Oenanthe melanoleuca. Classification (NCBI taxonomy): domain Eukaryota; kingdom Metazoa; phylum Chordata; class Aves; order Passeriformes; family Muscicapidae; genus Oenanthe; species Oenanthe melanoleuca. The sequence goes on along the minus strand of NC_079335.1, from coordinate 57,119,312 downwards.
ACACAGCTCTTCCTAGTGCCTCCTCCCTTCTTTATGTGAGGTCCAGGAACTGGCAGAGTCAGGGCAAGAGTCACTGAGGTGGTGCTGCACATGGTGTCCTTCAAAGCACATGTCTGGAGCACCATAAAGTTAACTCAGTTTGACACTTCGCTGACTTCTGCATCTCAGCTGGGTGTCCCAGGAGGCACAGCCTCTCAAGAAAGGCTTAGAGTATTTTTCCATTGCAGTCCCCCTGTCATTGAAGTGTATCTGGGAGAAGGCCAAAGCAAGCTGAGGGTTTTCTCTTGACAAACACAAGTTCTTTTAAGCTTAAATGAAAAAAAATTAGCTTAAATATAAGCTTTCTTAAGCTTAAATAACTGAAAAATAGAAGAACCCACTGTTTGTACATATATGAATATATATACGCTCACAGCAACATTGCCTCTTTCTAACAGATGTTACCATTGCAAAGCTTTTGGGAGTGTGACCTCCTTAAGGTGGAGTGTGAGCTATTTCATAGCACACCCCTTCTATCAAAGTGCCCCTGCTTATGGCAAGGGTAAAGCACCTTCCTCAGCAGAGGAAATGCCCATTGAACCAGGGCTTTGCACCACTCACACACTGTGCTCCTCCTGCCAGCCATGTGCCTTTTTGTGAAAAATGCAACAGCGCCTCAACAAAAACAGAAAGACAGGTAATTACAAGACTGGAGCGTTTGGTTAAGCAACTGGTTCATATCTGGACATCTTAATTAAACACATGCACACAGACACTGAGCCTGCTAACAATCGAGATAGAGGCATGACTAGTGGATCAGGATCTTTAACTGAGTTGCTATAAACTTAATAACAACTTCTCTGGAAAGTAGCTCTCTACTCATTCCACTCTTTCCCTACAGACAAGTATTTTTGCTCTCTTTGTTATACTCTCCTCAAGCAGAGAAGTTTCTCATATATTCAAAGGCCTTTCAACAGAACTGTAGTATGTGCTTTGACATGGCTTAAAAGGCAATGATGGCTTTTCATTTTTAGTACTATAGAAAATCAAACATTTAGAAGTAATTTTTTTTAATAGCTCCCAACTTCTAAGAAAATGACAGTTCTACAAATCACTGGTTTGGATATAAGCCATTAATCCCACACTCTGAGAACCTAAATCCTTATTTAAATTATGAAATTTTGGTTGAAATATTTGAGATAGTTCATGAAGATGCATAAAGTTTGTTCCCCCTTACTCACTGAACTTCACAGGGAATTAAGTTTTACTGTGAACTAAAATAGAGAAAGAGAGGAAGTCATCCCATGACAGTGTTTAAAAATGCATTTAAGTCATTAGCTATGAAATGTCAAGTGTATAAACAGCTGTTAGAAGAGCAGTTACACCACGTGCTCCTGTCCTCGTGCCTGGAAGCCAGTCTTTAAGCAGAGCATAGCTTGACCAGGAAAAAAAGCATCCCCTTTTGCAACAGTTTATGTACCCTTTCCTACAAGATGGGCAAGGGGAAGGCTGGGGAGGGAGTGGAATCTTAGATACATATTGCCTGGATGTGTGCTTAAGTCAGGAGACTTGGTGCTCCAGATGAGCAACACCATCACAGGCTCTAGTTTCTTTTGTCAGTGTCCAGATTCCTTCCTGATACAAGGGTATCATCACCTACCTTAGACAGAAGGAGCTGGGCTGTGCACACCATGCAGGGTTGAGCTTTAGGGCAGCACTCAGCTTGCTGTCTTGGCTTGCAGAGCTGGTGAACAAGGAGCCATATCCAGTGCACTGCTACAGGCACTGCCCCAAGCTCCCCAAACATTCAAGAGGCTCATTCCAAACTGATCATCATCCAAAGCCCTCCCTAATTCTAGGGTGCTATTGGGCAACCTAAACAAACAACAACAGGTTTTCCAACTCTGACTCTTAATCACAAACCCTACCAGTCTGACACACCCATTGCTTTTGTTTCTCATTTATTTGTGCAACTCCATTGTATTCTTTGACTGTTTCCCCTGTACTGGACAGATATAAGTCAGTCGTAGAGCTGGATATCCTTTTATCACACACACTTATTTGGGTTGGGAAATACCTAAGTTCAACAGTAAATTTCAATCTATGACATGCAATTCCATAGAAACTGCCCATAAAGAAACACTTTAAATTTAGACATAGATTTTTTTTTCCATTTCTTCTCTATATGAAAAACCCACAATAGCTGTGTTCTTTTGATATGCCTCCTAATTAGAATACAAAAAAAAATAGTAAAAAAAAAATAAAAGGTGGCCTTTTTTCTTTTTATTTCTTTATTTCAGAAGTCAATACCTTAGATTACAGAAAAGCAAATAGGAACCAAAAAACATATTCTGATGTCCCCTTACTTTCCCACAGTGCCTTTCCTCATTAAGGCTGTAGAGTTTAGGATAGCTTTTCATGTTAGCACCTATAGGGAAACTGGTTGGGCAGGGATAGTCCCATAATAAAAAGCTATCTGAGGAACGTACACAGCCCCCCATATCATCACTAATTTAGTATTGGGGACTGAAGATAATGCCATCATGAAATGGATCCAGTTTCTGTCACATTTAGAGAACTACAAATGTGTTTATAATGTCAGCCTCAGTTTCTCCACTTGCAGCAACTCTGCTTTTACCTATCTGATCATTCACTGCTAGGGTAAAGGAAAAGTTATTAATGAATATATTGCTAGAGGCACCGCATATGCCCATTTCCAAAGCAGAAATTTCATGAAGAACTCATAGTGAAAAATCTAACTCTGGAATATGATAGATTTAAAGAGTCCAAACCATCCATTTAGTACCTTGTGAGCGATTTCAGCTGAATACAAAGGTGTCACAGATATCAGATCCTTCATCTGTGTGCAGCCTTCCCAGCTACAAGTAAACATGTCTTTTATCTACCTAGACTTGCTCTATATTACCTGGGAGGGAGGAAAATGCTCTGTGGAGATATTAGAAAGATAATACATCTCATACAATTGAGGCTTTAGGTGAACTCTGAAAGAGAAGAAAAAGAGTGTGGTTTATTTTTTCCCTCATAAATGGTTTTCAAAGAGCCACATTTCAAGGAAAAAAAAAAAAAAAAAAAAAAAAAGCCTGAAGTAGTGTGACTGATTGCTTTTGAATTATCTCAGCATGGTGTCATCTTATCTGAAGTTTTCATTTGTTCCTGTGACTAGTAATTGGGCCCTAAACCGACTAACAGATTTAGCAGGATCAAGCTCTCAAATTCAGAGCACTGCAAAAACACAAAGAGAATTTTTGATCTTTAAACTGAAAGATAAATGGATGTAATCCATGCGACATGTGACACTTCTAGTACTGAAATAAGGGGGTTGGGGAGCAGGCTTTTTGGTATTTGGTGTGTTCCTTTACTAATATTAAGATCTAAGTCGTTCTTTGCTTCTGCCATCTTGAAAACTCTGAATATTAATACAGCAGTGAAAAATGAGTGACAGACCAAGCTTATAAACTTGTGCATCATTTGCCAATACACCTGTCTTTCCTGAAGTAACCAATTCTCCCTACTCACAGACTACAGACGAGGCTTTTATATCATTTTGCTATTTGTTAGTTTTGAGTTTTAGATTAACTTGATAGGTTTAAAGGACTCAGAATGACATATTAATTTCTATCAACAGAGATAAGATTAAATTTGGAGCAGACTGATTGCAATCTGTATTTTTGCATGATAATCTTATGCAAAGTGTGTGAAATTAAAATTTACCATCTTGCTCTATTATAAAGCAAACCAGTTTCTGAATATGTCACTATTTCAATTCACCATCACCTCTACTTGTGATTTAGACCCAAACTTAAAGAACCAGCCACTCAGCTTCACAGACCACTTTGCCATTTTATCAACCAAAGTCTTTCTATTCATCAATGGAAAATAAGACTAATAGTGTGCCAGAATGATAATTATTTTTGATGGGCATACACTCTAGTAATTTAAATTCAAAAGTAAACAGGTGCATATATCTAAGTTTACAAACAGACTATCAAGCACTTCTGAATGCATTAGCCTTATTTCTGTGTAGATGTCTATGAATACAAGTGGGTAAAAATACAGCTGTATTACAGGCTGTGCTAGTGAAATAAACTATATTTTTCTACTTGGGCCCTCTTTTTGATTCTTAGTGCTAAGTCTAATTAAATTCAGAATCTTTCTTCTACATCCATAAGGACTGCTGGCCTATTAGTGGCAGGGAATGTGTCATTAAAACTTTCTTCCACATAAATCAAATTATTGGAAGAAGCTAGATGAGCATTCATTACTGCGACATTCTCAGCTCCCTTTAATGAGGTCAGAGAAGCTGAACTTACTTTACATTTGGAACAGATAATGCTAATCAGCAGCTACTGAGCACAGCTTCAAGGTGACTGCTGTGTCCCAGTAAATCTGTGTCATATTTGCTCGTAGATAGATGTGGAACTACAGCACATTAAGAAAATGAAATGTATCACCTTAATTATTAATATTTTATGTTGATGACTCAATTACCTGTCATATCCTATAGGAACATTTTCACACAGTAGGCAATACAATACAGCAGTTTTCTATTAATTTAATACTCAGTTAATCTGGTGCTCCCATTTTCCATGGGGAAAAACCCCCATCCAGTTGTGTTTGAAACATTTTAATATATTTCTATTTTAAACCAGTCAATGCATGAACATACCTGCAGTTAAAAACAAAATTTTATTATGCCATTTCTCAAATCCTTTCCTCGAAACTCATATGAACTTAAAAAAATATTTCTGAACTGGTTTCGAGGTATTTAAATTTAATCTATGAGTGTCATAAACTCCAAGGAAAGCTTCCAAAAATTATATGCAGTTCTACAAACTTTAAATTCATAACCAGCCAAATTCCATTAAATATCATTTCCAGATCTGTGCCAAGGAACACTAGCAGACTAAAAACTGGAAGCTAATGAATTCTGGCTCTCTATTCTCCAGGATCATGTATTTATACATTCCCTTTTACCTCTCTCATGAAGCCCTTTAGTTCATTTCAGAGACCTGCTCTCTACCTGTGTCCCTCCCAAGCCTGTCCACATTCAAGGCACCTTTATTCACAACTATACACTGAAATTCTGTTGCCAGGCAACAGAATTGGTAGCCCTATGTGCCTCAACTCCTTCCTGAAGCAGTCTTCCCCCTTCTTGATTTGTATTCCTGAACCCATCTGGTCAGAATTTAAACTGCCCTAAAATAATCACAAGCAGCACTGCCTCTCCTTGTACAAAACTTTAGGATACGGTCAGCAATATATTATAGGATATTTTTAGAAATATTAACAAGATTCAAAGCCATGCAGAAATAAGTCTTTTGCTTTCTTTGTATTAATTCTCCGTTTGACAACCAGTTCCTAAAAATGACATGCAGACTCTACTGTATTTTGAATTTCTTTTGTATTCTTGTAGCTTTGAATTACAGTCCTGCAGCTAAGTGTTCAACACAATAGAAAAACATAAAGAGATGTGCCTGGAACCATTTCCAATTCCTTTTTTCTGATGCTTTTAACTTTTGGCATTTCCACAAATTAAGAAGTACTATGTTCCAAGGGATTTGCAGATATAGTTGCTCTTCTGCCCAAATTTTTACTGGTTGCTATTCACTCAAATAGTAAAGAGGTTAAGAGAGAGGAATTTGGAAACAAAAAGTTACCTTCTCCCACTCTATTTAGTGTTGTTATATTGGCATGCCAACTTCCAAAACCTGAAAAATATTGTGGAGGCAACTACAGAGTAAAATTGAAGGTCATTGCCTCCTAGCAGCTCCCATGTTAGGATTAGAACTACAGTTTTTATACAAAAAGCAGAAGAGACTCAACCCAGTCGACCTGTAATGATCACATTATACAGAGAAAGCCCTAGGAAACTGGAAACTTCATGGGTTCCCCTTGCAGGCTTAGTTCCCCTCATATGAATGACTTTGAAAAATAGGAGTGGGGGAGCAGAAACAGCAGCAATAGCAGAGAATATGTGAGGCAGCAAAGGGCAAGTATTCTATACTTTGCATGTACTATTAAAAAATCCATCAAAAGAAACACAATTTTTATGTTTAAAAGGTTTCTAATGATACACTGCTAAATAGTTGATAATGGAAGAGAAAAGGTTGTCAATACATTACTAATACAGCAAGATAGTATAAACCAATACCTTATCAAAGGCATATTTATAAATAAATAAATAAATAGATATTTTATAGCATTCTAGTTTTCAAAAGTCTTTTGCAGCCATTGTACTAGTTTAGCACTTAGTTTAGTTATATTGTTGATTTCTACAACAGTTTAATAGATATCCTTGAAATTGAGCAGGAGAATATCAAAACTCTACCTATAAGCATTTAAACCAGTCCAAGGCAACACAGCACTAATTCTCAAATCCAACATTGACTCCACTATTCACTAAGTACTTCAGAAACACAATAATCCATTTTGTCACATATCTTAGCATCTATCTTGGAATTCAGGAATTAGTGACAATTTTGCATAGATTAACAGCTCATACTTACAATTCCATTAATTTACTCTGTCCAAAATAGCAAGGAAACAGTTCTCCAAATAGTCACCTTTACATGAATACATTCAGCATTTTTATGCATGTTTTCACTTGTATTCACACATAGGCAGTAGCAACAGCCTTCAAAGGACCCTGCCTTAAATACTATCATACACTTAGCTTATGAACAACACTTCAACTTTGATAAGGTTCTTTCAGTACAGACCAGTGGACTGTGACTGACAACTGTGGGGCACATGGGTTCACAAGCAACAGCCAACATAGAAACATCTCTAGAAGATTTTATGAGAATCTAATAATGGAACATATTTCACTCTCAATTTTTGGCATTTTCTGCAGTGAGTCAAATTTGTTCAGTGTTGCAATTGCTTGAGGGACTGACTCTGGCTGGACTCCAAGTGGCCTCTAACACTGTTCTACTACTCCATTCCTCACCTGGATAGGGGAGAGAAAATACAATGAAAGACTCGTGGGGTAAGATATGGGCAAGGAGAGATCACTCACCAGGTATCATCATGGGCAAAACAGACTCTCCTTGGAGAAATTAATTTATGACCAATCAAACCAGAGTATGATAATGAAAAATAAAAGAAATCTATGAAACATCTTCCTCTCATCCCTTCTTCCTTACCCCAGAGGTGCAGGGGGACAGCCAGTTCATCACATGTTGGTTCTCCATGGGCAGCAGGAACACAGCCTGTCTCTCATTGGTCTGCATCAGGAGCTGCAGGAGAATCTCAGCTCTGGCACCTGGAGACCTCCTCCCCCTCCATCACTCACTGACCTTGGTGTCTGCAGGGCTGTTTCTCTCACATATTCTCACTCCTCTCTTCTCTGGCTGTGATTACTTCTGTGCAATGACTTTTTTTCCTTCTTAATGATGCTGTCCCAAAGGCGCTGCCCCTGTCACCGATGGGCTCAGCCTTGGCCAGTGGCAGCTCTGTCTTGGAGCCATCCTGCAGCAGTTCTGTTGGACACAGAAACTTCTGGCAGGTCCTCAGCAGCCACTCCTGTAGCCCTGACCAGAACCTTCCATACAACCCCAGTACATACAAAGAGCCTGAAGAGTATCTCCATGATGGTTATCCCAGTGGAATTATACAGGACAGCTGCCTTTCCGAAGGCAAGTACAGCACAGTAACAAAAAAAGCTGCTCCACTGTGCTTGCTATTGCATTTTTCAATCTAAAGAGCAGAAAGAGGAGGTCATTGAGGCACCTCCATGTTCTTCTTCTCCTTCTGACTAAGAAAAGGCCTGCACCAAGAAGAAAACACTGGATACTACTGCTTGAGCATCAGCAGGCCTATTGCATTAGCATGCATGTCATGTTTAGCTCAAGAAATCTCAGGATCACTAAGGGTATGCAAAATTAATAGAAAGATGAATATTTAAAAGTACTAGAAAAACAGGTCTCAGCACTGAGGGCTTGTCATAACCTAATCTCATGATGTAAGATGGTATGATCAAGGATAGCAAGGGACTAGAATTAAAATTACCCACTAAAGTTTCCTGGATAGCCTAAGAAGGTTCTCTGAAGAATGATTTAAAGCCCCTGTATAACTTTATTAATTATCAGGAAGGCAATTTATTCAGATTGATGTCGCATAATGTAAATGCATGTTTAACACATGAATCTATTATATTTTAATTGATAATACAAAATTATAGTTTTTGAGGTAGTAGTTTAACAGAATGAACAAACTAGAATACTTTTATCTAGATTTGCTCTATGTTATCTCCACTCTTCACACTGCTTCAAGGTCAAGATCACAGAGCTGAAGCTCTTAAAGTTTTGATTTAGTTAGTGCATCCAAACTCATTATGCTAAACCAAACTCTCTTTTGAAAGTCAAAAACAGTTTCACATTAGGAAACATTGTGCTAGATGAGCCTAAAATGGATTGCCTCATAGTTGAGAATCAGGGCTGTATTTTAATGGGTGTGCTTGTGTTTTCAGCACACACACACACCAAAAAAAAAAAAAAAATCACATTTTAAATGGCACTTAGGGCTTATTTAGGGATAATAGCTTGTAATAACTCCAGCTCCTCTTAAGTGCATATTCCATATCAAGATGCATGGTGATGGATTTTGCTAAGACACAAGAAATCTAGTGAGCAATAAGGGCACAAGTTCACATCCTCAGTTTTGCAGTAGATGCACCCTCAGAACAAGTAGTTGTAAAATCCATGTTGTAGATCTTTCTCCCTTCTTGGAGTGGGAGAACTGGAAGTACATGCAAGCTAGACTTGCTGACAACCACATGCCAGCAATCAAGAGATGTCCCAGTTTAAAACTCAACAGGTAAAGCAAAACTGTGAAGTTCTGTGTGAGAAGTGCCAAGTGGCCTTTGCACACCCAGCAGACAGGGGTGCTAGGCCCTGGGCTTCACTGATGCATTTTGGTTTTCATGATCAGCTCACAATTTCTGTCATGTCAGACACTTCTGTGTTGTCCAACAGGGCTGTTATTCAAACTTGGGCTAAGCAAACTCTTAACACACGCACAAGCATTCATGGATGCAGCAAGCCACCTCTCTGCAACTAGCAGTCTTCAAGGAGCCAGGTCTGAAGCACACAGGCCACAGAAAGCTGGCACCACTAGTCCTCTTCTGCCTGCCTTGTTCACTGAAGCCACGTACTACTGCTTTTGTGATCACCTGCAGGGAACAGAGAGGTTACAGCTAAAGCAAGCTAACAGACACTGATTATTTCTGAATTTAAAATTACTCATCTAAACAAATCTGAAGTCCCGTTAAGTCTCTAAGTAGTGATTACTTTAGCAACCTATTCCTGTGGGCTTAAATAGGCCCCTGCAGGTTGCTTGGGCCAAAGTCCCATGTTAATGCCTTTTTCACAGGGTTCTGGCACTCACCCCATACCAAAATATTTCTGTTTCTCAGCCTTTTCTACAAACCCCTTGACACCCTTCTGTTTGGGCCTCCTTCACAACTCTGCCATGCTGTACTTACTCAGCAAGTATAGGATCTGATACAGTGCAGAGCTTGAGCCAATTAACTGATTCTCAAGAAATTTGTTGCAAATGCAATAGGACAACTACACATGGATTCTGAACATAGATCACAGCAAAATTCATAAACATTCACTCCCCAGTGTTTGTGTTCAGTGATCACAAGAACTGATATAGGATGGTCTGACTGCAAGTGCAACAGTTATATGGTACCAGATTATCTCAACCATTAACTTCAATGACAAACCAAAAACAACCAAAACAAGCTTCAGGGAGACCAGAAGACTCCCTGGCCCAATAGCTCTCCACTGTAAAGTTTCCAGACCAAGCAACTATAAAAACCAGGTAGATAAGATTTTCCTACCTTCCACCCTTCAAAGGGGGAATCATCCCATGCTGCTGACCTGTGTCAGGTCACAGGACTGTACCATGCTCTCAGAGCAAAGCACCATCACTTGAAATACCCACTTTAGGCTGCCTGTGCTGGTCAGGTAATTCAGAAGCAGGGAGCCCAATCGACTTCAGACAGCAATCATTTAAGGTGTGTGTTTTCTGGAGTTTTTTGAAACAATAACAAAAGTATTGGAGTTTAATGTATCCAGCAGACAGCTTGAAGTTGAATGTCAGTAGTGATCTCTCCCTGTTTATGCTTACAAACTTCATTCATTCCCTTGCAGTATTATCAGTTATGTTACAATGTGATGACCTGGATTACAGAGCCAAAATGAAACATTTTAAGCTTGTTTGAGTTTGCACCATCAGCTTCAAGTCAACAAGTTCTTATGGAGCAAGAACCCAGAAACAAAAATTTGGATTCTCAAAACATATAGCTTGTATAGCCACGTTGCTCATCTGCCTTTATAGTCACCAGAAGTGTCCCTCCCAAGCTCCCAAAGTTGTTTTCCCACCCGAACCATTATATAAACCTTAGAGACCAAGAGCCAAACTACAGCATGATTATTTATTATTCTTTTGTGGTAGTACAAAGGCAGCTTTACAAAAATGGCCAGTAGTCACTACCACAGTGAAATTTGTTACAACCTGATTCCCTGTAATTTGAAACCTGTAGCCAGGCATAAACTTTAAGAGACAAACTCCTCTTCCAAATCACTCACTCAACTACAGTTTGAGCACATTCCAGCGTCGCCCCATAATCTTGACTACTTGTTTCCAGGACATACCCAGGAATAAGAAGCTTAAATGGGCTGGAAGTTCTGCCACCACTGTGGCTGCTTAAACTGCTGAGAGCAAACCATTCCTCTTGATTTACAGGAAAAGTAGATGAATACAACAAACTGAAGTGATACAGAGGGGACAAAGATGCAGTTCAGGACTGCTGACCACTTAAGGAATAGTCTGTTCATTTAAAGTAAGCACTTAAATTATTTTTGGTGTATCATGTTCTTTGTCAAGAGGAACAGCCCGCTTCTCTCTCTCCCACCAAAGCAGTAGAGTGCTGGTAAAAAATGGAAGCTATGTAAGACTTGGTAATTGATGACATTTTGCAAGAAAATTCAGACTTCTGATCCATAAACCAGAAGGTGAGGTGTCTAACTTAGTCCTTCAGCTGGGAAACTTCATAGAGGTATGCACCAAGCATCTTCACTCCCTGGATGTAGTTGTACCTGCAAAGAAGACAATTTCCTTTAGCAGTGTCTTCACTGCATTTCTAGCAGATGTCCTTTTTGCAAAGCCAGTCTTACACACACTCTACAGGAATTGCTGCTGCAAGCAACAGGCACTACTCCCCAAACCCCTACATCTTCCCTACATCTGGCAAGACAGAAACAGGACACTTGGGGGAGAGGGTAGCCAAGCCTGGACACCAAAATAATGAAACCTGCTTCTGGTTTCAAATGTATCAATCTGGAAAACAAGATTCAGCTACAAACTAGTTTCCCAGTCAGTCATTCTCTGCTGGGGAGGCACATTGCCATCCAGAGAATTAAACAAGAGCAAGAGCTCAATTCTTGGCGTTTTCCATTATACACGCCAAGACATCTCAGCACAGGAATAAATATTCTCTTACCTATTTAGTTTTTCATTTTGAGAGTGAGCACCATCATCTGCAGCTCCAACAGGAAGCAGCATGACATTCTTGCCTGTGGCTTCTTGAAAAGTAAGGGTAACAGGAATGCTTCCTCCCTCCCTTGTCAGGTCTGGTTCAACTCCAAAAACTAGAAAGGTGATATTCTAGTCAGTTTGAAATCTGTATTCTTTATTTCCACAAACCCTCACTTATGACATCATGTACCCATCTGTACCAGGTGCTGGTCAAATCAGCCAGACTGCAAAGGCCACAAAACTGTGGAGCTTCTTCCCAACAGATGTAGCACTGGAGTATTGTCACTGTCAGAGTTACACACCAACACTTCATCTGAAGGCCTCTCTGTACTCCAACACAAGAGTTGCTCTAGCTAACCAATACGATCTGGCAAAACTGATTAAGGAATGCTGTGATGACCAAACTTCATTGAATTTTGGCTTAGCAGGTGATCTGAACCAACAGTCTCATGCAAAAGCAACACCACACCAATGAACTTGTCCCAGAACAGTAGAAATTATTTTGATATCCAGTATTCTTCCTTCCTGTACCTCAGATTTCAGTTTAAAAGTTGCAGATGACATGCTTCCTTCACTTGGTGAGCCAAAGTTATTAGATATGAGTGCAGAACACTAAATATTCAGCAAACATGACTCCTCTTCAGTGTTTCTTGAGGTGCTGGAAAAAGAGTATTTTAATCCTACCAATGCCAAGTGAAAAACCCACTGACCTGTCTTCATGGCCCTCCTACCAGCCATGTAGTGGGGGTGGTTGAAGTCTGACACCCAGGGTTTTCCACCATGGCCTAAGTACACTTTGAATTTGTTGGGACTCTGCAGCTCCACAAACTTTTTGTTCAAGTAGTCTTCAACCTGTAAGAAAGATTGAATGACCTTATCTACTGTTAGCATTTGTATGAGCACTGGCAAAGTCCATATTCTAAAAAGCATCTAAGGGACTTGCAGGTCACTACAAGTGTGCAGCAATACTTTTCCTATTGCTCTTATTTCTTAGTACTCCAATAATTCTCTGCTCTGAAGTCAAAATATCTTCTTTAGGCAAATTAATGGAATATTGTAGAACAACTAGCCAGTGTGTCAAACACTGCTGCTTTTGAATTTGCATTTCTAGCAGTCCAAGCACCCTACAATTAAGTTAGCATTTACTCCTAAGCCCTTGAGTTTAGAGAAACTGGGGAATCGGACCATTACAGTCCACAGGATTCCCTCAGTTATCTCATATTGAGGTGCAGTACCAGGAAGATAGTAGGAAACCAAATGAACAGAACTGCTTTAGAGAACAGAAAAACTCTTCCCCCAAGGTAAGGTGAACAGAAGTTTAGAGACACTTGGGTTGCTGCTATCCAAACAGCTCAACATACATTCTTTGTCACTTCTTCAGGAGTCATGTTTGGCACAAGCCTGATTGAGAACTTGCCAATCACTTTCCTAGGAATCACAGTCTTAGCACCAGAGGCTGAGAAGGCTCCTTCAATTCCATGGAGAGACAAGGAAGGGTATCTCCACCTGTGCATGAGGATCTCTCTCTGCAGAAGCAAAGAGAAAGATGCAAGGTTACATGAAGTTTGACAAAGGTCCATAAACTAATGATTTCTTCAATTTAATAAAGAATTTACAAGAAATAGTGCTTTTTTCCCATGCAGAAATGCAGCTCATTGAAGACCACTCAGAAGCTGTTACTCCCATTAAGCACACATTTTGGTAACACAGCTGGATTCTCAGTACCTTAAGAGACTCAGCAGTTTTAGTTTGGCTCTCTCCTAGCTTAGCGGAACTTACGGGACATGACCAGTTGGCTTCTGATAAGCACCATTTATAAGGTGCTCAAGCACAGCTTGTAGGGAACACTGAAAGCTTTAATTCCCACTGTGTCAGGACAGGCAGGTGCCAACATCACCAAGACACTGCTTAAGTTCACATTTTCTAGAAGCCTCACCACTGAGAGGCTGAGGCTTACAGTGTGCTTTTCTTTATATCAGCTGTATTAAAAAACCTGAACTTCAGGTTGATTAAACTGACCACCACTGCCTTTCAGGTACACATCCTGCATTTCCTCTGTTACCTTGGACACAGCTGCTCAATACATTGGATCCTGAATTCACTGCAGTTGAGTTGCCCTGAGCAGACACAGGTACAGTGTCTCCAGCATAAACTTCACGGCAGAAATGCAGAAGACTTACAAATTTTGTGTCCTTTATGTTACAAGTTTCTTTTTTTTCCAGGTACAACCTGCTTCCAACCTCCTCTCCAAGCAAATGTGGCTGTCACAGTTCAAATCTCTCAAGCACATTTGCTTCTCATCTGAAAGTTACAGCCTTCTCTCCCTAGCCCTAAAGCCCTTCTTGCATGTATGCAGCTTAAAAGTCCCTTAGCTGGAATTTCAGTGGAGCCAAGACTGAACAGTTCAATATCACAAAGAACATCTTGCCAGCTCCTCTTTATATCCAAGCTATAATTCATGCATTACTTGAAAGGACAATGCTAAGCAAGGCAGCCTGTGTGCTCCCAGTTGATATAAACCTGAGCATGTAAAGACAAGGTTAAGGATATAAATTGTTACTTATACCTATTTGAGTTAAGTTTGAAGTCTGCTGACAGTACTAGGATAGAAGACAGACCTGCATATGTAAACTTGCCTTTTACAACACCTGTGTCTGCTTTTTATGACAAGAGATGTATTTACATCTATGGTTTTAAAAATCAGTATGTAATACCTGTACCGTGTAAGATCCAATGCTGTTAAAAGCATTCATTTGGAGAGCTACCAGGACAAAGATTTATGGGCTGCCTAGCTCAAGATTACTAAACAATCCTTGTTTGCCAGGTCTATGAACATGTTCAGCATGTCAGCCTTGAATTCAGCACAGTTAGGTTTCAAGCTCTTTTCTCACCTAAGGAGCAATCATCTCTGAGCAACTACTTTTTCTGATAACCTACTGAACTTCCTACAGATGTAGAAAATCAGATGTTTTGTGTAGATTGTTATCTGACCCCTGGAAGGCAGCCAACATTCTTATCTAGCATGAAGAGAACAGCACTAAAGTTCTGTAGCAGTTTCAAATACTATTTATACAGAGTAAGGAACAAATTTAGAATTGTCAAGACTTCTTAAGTTAAACATGGGATAACCTAGAATAAGTTTTCAAACACCTAACACTGGCAATTTCTTTGCAAAGTGTTAAGTATGCAGTCAACTATAAATTAAGCAAAATCATCTTCAAGGCATCCTCACCATTTTGAAATCAGATGAATCCTCTGCCTAATAAGTTACTTAACTACATACATACATTCACAGAAGCTCGTTTCTGTCTTGAACTAATACAACAGCTTGATCTAGGCAGAGTAGAGGAGTGAAACACACCTTTGCATCATGCAGAAGTCTTGCTGCTCCTACATCTTTTGCATATTCTGTCAGGTCAAAATCAATCTTCTCATATAATGCCAGCTCCTCATCAGTAACAGGTGCCACTGCTTCATTAACACCTGGGATGAGGATTTTCCCTTTCTTGTCTACAAGAGAACCTGTAAACAAAAAGAACCTAATATCAGTATTCAACCAGAAGACACAAGATGTCATTGCTGGAACACTTTCCTTGGGAAACAGAAGTCTTGACCTACTGAAAACTCTGTAAATGCAATGAAATTCAGACTTCTATTTCCCAGAGCATGCACCACTGAGCATGAAAGACATTAAAAGAATTTGCCTGTATCCAAAATGTGTATGTGCTTGCTACTTTATTTAATTCTACTGTTAAATTTTGCTAGCTGTCTGAAGGTAGGATTCCCAAAGAGTTCAATACATGTTCAACACCCACCGCAGAATTTGGAAAGACAGCTGACTTAATTAACATGAAAATTTGTAGCAAGGTTTTAGGGAAAGCTAAGAGTAGATAGACAACTTCTTGGCAAGACCTTCATCATATTCTTAACTTCCGTATCTAAGGAATTAGCTTTCCATACCTGGCAAGCACCATTTCACTGGTCACTGCTTTGCTACTGCAAACAGTCCTCAGTGACTCCCTCACTGCAAACTCAGTCATGTTTGGATGGTTCTTGTTCCCATTTTAAATGCATTCAGTGAAAACGATTTTCTTACCCATCAGAGCAATGAGATCCGTCATGGCCTCATGTACCGAGCCACCATAAACTCCAGAGTGAAGGTCTTTGTCACAGCATTCCACCTAATTAGAGTGAGTGAAGATTCATGTCAACTTCAGCACAGAAATATTGCCATGTAGGGAAGAGACAGAACAGCCAAAGCCCAGCTAGAACATGATCTGGCCAAGGGTCAAGGAATGTCCCCATCATTTGTGGAAAGCAGAGGGTAGTGTAGGGTCAGGGGATGAGAAAAAGGCATTTAAAGGCATTTAAAGAGATATTTAATGTCTTCTTTGCCTCAGTCTTCAATATCAAGATCAGTTGTCCTCAGGATGCCCAGCTTCCTGAGCTGGAAGTTTGTGATGGGGAGATGAGGGAAGCCCATAATCTATGAGAATATGATTAGTGACCTGCTATGTCAATTAGCCACTCACAAGTCTATGGGCCCAGGTGGGATCCACTCCACCCCAAAGTATTGAGAGAACTGGTAAAAGAACTTGTCAAACCACTCTCAATCATCTACCAAGAGTTCTGGCTAACTGGAGATGTTCCAGCTGACCAGAAAAGCACAAATGTGACACCAGTCTATAAGAAGGGTGTATGTGGATGAAGATATCTATGCTAGGAGACAAACTTTCAGTGCAAGTGCTGGCCTACTTTGCTTCACTCATCCAAAAGTTATCCCAACCACCCAAGTATCAGACAGGATAGCAAGAGAAGGATGTTTAGACAATTAGGAAAAGCCATTCCACCTAAGCAGCTTGTTTCATCTTTTCTAAAAAGAAGCTACTGGAGTGAAAAGGTTTGCACCACCACTCCTCTCCAGTGGAAAATTCAGTTTAATAATACTGGATTTGCAGTGTATTTCAGCACTTACCTCTATAAAGTAGTAGCAGATACCTCTCAAACCATAAGTGATACAAGGCTTCTTCTTGCCTAGCCAGTAGTTGTCAGAAATGCAAACATAATCTACATCTTTAAAGAAAGCATCTCGCTGAGCAAAAATCAGTTCATCAAGGCCTTCAGATCCTGATTCTTCCATACCCTCTAGGCAAAACCTAATATTTACTGGAAACTCCTTTGAAATGAAAAACAAGAACAGATTAAGCATATGAAAATACTTGACTCCTTCAGTAATCAGTAATTTTCATCTGTTGTATTCAAAGCTGAAAAATGGACATGGCTAAAATAGTTCCACAACAATGGAATTTGTTAGTTATACACAAACTGGTTTAAAGTTTGGACTGTGCTTATGTTGAGGGCACTTACACCACCCTTCATTTGATGGCGTATCAATTCTTCAGAAAAGTCACAAAAACTTGTCCCCAAACCCCTTAAGCATGGGAACATAGCAGAAATGCATTGCCAAAGGTAAGCCACCAGGCTAGGAAAACTAATATAGACCACAGGAATTGCATGCCACAGTAGGAACAGAGCTACCCTGTCTATCCAGTCTAGCATATTCTATATACCTAGACAGCAACTGTTTATGCATCTCAAAAGTGATAGAAACTTGTCTTGCAAGATAAAGCAAATGCCCTGAGCTATTTCTGATTGCACATTTCCCTTAACAGAAATAAGCAAAGCTCCCAAATTTAGTGTTACTAAGTTAACCTCTTCTTAGAGCTTAGTGGCAGTGAGATACTAAGCTTTGATAAAGGCCAAAGCAATTTGACATCCTTACATGATAGTGATCAATTTGATTATGCCTCCCACCCCACATTTCATATGTATTTTCCTTTCTACATATTTCATTAAAGGAAAATTGTTAGAAGTGCAACGTAAGCATCTATAAGACTAACTTGTCAGCAAGTCAACTTAACCCTACTAGGAAATCAGGGAATTTACAGGATGATTGCATCATTCCTCCTATAAGCTGAATAAGCAGGCTTCCCTCACAAGGGTTTGTGGCTTGGATAACATTTATTGCTAGACTCAGCTGTGTGTGAAAAAGCAGATTATGTTTTGGGCACATACCTGGTTAGTTTGTTGATAAGCCTCCAAAGCATTCAGCCAGGCAAGCACTGGACCTTTGTCATCTGTTGATCCTCTCCCATACAGCTTTCCTGTAGAAACAGGATACAAATTAACCAGTAAGAAAAAAAATTAGCACGAAGTTCCATCTCTTTCCTAGAGGAGAAGACTTTTTTGGATAACTTTTTAAACCCTACTTATATAAAAAACTTCCATTACTGATTCTTCATAAGCAGCAGTTTAATATCCTGCTTCACACTTCCTTTCAAGTGGGATAGGTACAAGACTGCAATAGTTCTCCCACTTACACAGCTATCTCACCTCTTCACCCAGCTGCTCCCTCAATAGGAGTTTATTATAAGCCAGGAAAAGATACAGCTGCCTTATCCTTCAAAATAATATAATTTTCTACACCTAAGAACAGAAACAATTTTTCTGCTTTTTACAGAAATCTATCAAGTATTATCTTCAGTTCAATAACTCTCTTTAAAGAGAAAAAAATCAGTGGCCAGTGACAAATCATTTCTCTGGATTCTTCAGATAAAAGTGGATCTCCCTTGAAAGGAATTTAGTCAAAGACAAATTTCACAGGCCACAGTGAATTCCCAGAAAATGTAGTACATGGGATCACAACAGAGGCAGTTATCAGTGCAACCCAGCTGTGGCTACAACCCCTCAGCACACCACATAACCAGTGACAGAACAGGCCAGACAGCTTGCAAAGGTAAAGAGCCATTGGTGAATGTCTCCTGCATAGCCAGGCTGCACAGAGACAAGCCACAGCCTGAGGCAAGTCTAGATCATGCCAGCAGATAACACAGTTTAGTAACTTGGACTCTGCTGCCTACGACTAAGTGCACAAGCAAAAGTACTACTTAGCACAGATACTCGTTTTTCTGGCAATCACTGCTTATGCAACATGAGTGGTTGATGTCTTGCTATTGATATGATTTTTAACACTGAGAAAGTGAAACAAAGAAGCTCTTGGTAGCACCGGCTTTTACTAGAAAAGGAAGTTTTAGTCTTCCTGTATGCTGGCAATGCTGTTTCAACAGGAGATACTGCACCATTTCTTCATCCCCATTTATGGGAGAGGGACAAATTTTAGGGCACTGCCCCTGCAAAAGAGCTTCTGTATTACACATAGTAGAGCAGATAAACACAAGGCAACCCAGAGAGGCTGCTGTGCCACTCCTGTCTCCAGGCACAGAGAAGTTGTGTGGTGTGATTTTTCTCAGTAATGATTCAAAATTCCTGCAGTCTGACACGACCTTACAGGCTTCAAGCTGTGAACAAGAAATTAGTTCTAAAAAGCTCTGGCAAAAAGACGGCACCATGGAAGGCAGCAGTAAAGATTGTGCTGCAGCTACAAGGAAGCAAACATGCAAATTACAGCCTAGACTATCAGAAAAGGAAACAATACCAAGAGTAGCTGAGATTTTGCAGCCTGACTTTTACCATTTCCCCACATGCACATTTTTACCTCAATAGTATTAAATTAATACATACCAGTTCTTACTCTCCTTCCCCCTTTCCATCAATGGTACAGCTTAGGAACAACTGAGGAATACCACACTTGTTACAAAAGTGTGAAGTCTACTGCCCTTACCATCTCTTTCTACCAGTGTGAAGGGCTCGCTATCCCAGCCATCCTCTAGTGCTGCTGGCTGAACATCCAGGTGACCATATACACACACTGTCTTTTTGTGTGGATCTGTGCCCAGTGTTCCCAGAACAATTGGTGGTAGGGGGATCTCTGATCCATCAGGCAGCTAGAAATAGGAAGGCATAAGTTTTAATAAATGTGGAACATCCAAGTTTTAATCAGATATATGAATTACTTTAATACTATGGAGGTTATGAGAGCAGAGGCACAGACAGCTAAACAAAACTAATCTACTTAAACTGATTGCCAGAAGCAGGGTGCCCAAGAAGGCCTGATGGCATCATGCCAGTTAGTTTCCTGACAAGTCTCAGTAACAGTCAAAATGTTCCAAGCCACTTAGAGCTGTTTGCTTTAAACTACCAATTCTACATCAGATTTTAGCAGAGCAAGCTGACTGCATGCCAAACTGCTATATCCAATGCTGACCTAAGCATAAGTGATAAACTCCATTATTGAGCTCTGCACTTTCATCCTGTCCACAGTATAACTCTTTGGACAAACATTTCCTGGCATTGGTAAGACTGGGTGTAACATGTGCCTACACCCAAATAAGATCAGGGTAAGACATATTTCTCTGTACCAGCCTACATTGTTACACTAAGGGCAGGGTAGTGCTGATGAACTCAGTTCAGGAGTTCAAGAGTTGAACTTGGAATAGCCCATAAGCAATTATCGCACGCTATTCCCAGTCAGCAAGTATTTCCCTTTCAGTGAACATGTACTTCTACACACTGTTCAGCAGATCAAGATCAGCTTTGACTTTCTGCTTACATGGGTCTCAAGCTCCCATTTTTTATCAGCAGGTTACATGGTCCTTGGCTAGCTGCAGCTCTACATTATTAAAGCACTACAAGAATTTACAGTAATCAATCAATACACAACAAATTGCTGTGCAGCAGTAAAGCAACTTTGTTCTGACAAGTTCAGTTGCTTTACTTTGTCCTTCACAGATATAGCAGCAACACTGACTAGCTCTCTGTACTTAATATAAAACTGAACGCTGAAGGTAGCCCTTGCAGATGGATTAAAGTTATCTAATAAAAATATTTACATACAAAACTCTAAAATCAGTTCTTGCTACCAAAAAGTTACAGTGATGAAAGGAACAACTTTGTTTCTGAATTAATTGAAAAGCTTTTGATGGGGTTTTAGGCTGTAGATAGTAGCAGAGCTAAAATTAACCTACAGATTCCCTCCCAAGACAGCAGTTTCCCTGCTGAAACCTGTAGCTACAAACAGGTGTAATCCAGTTGCCCAAAGCAAGAATTGCTCAGAAGGCTCTCATAAGTGCAGATTTCACTCAGCAGTCTTTCACATCAATTACAAGGACAATCTCCTCAAACCAGTAAACATTCTAGTAAATTTACTAGTAAGCTAATAAACAAGGTTTTTAATGCCACTACCCAAATCTTAGTCTAACAGTTTTGGTATGGGTCTTACTCTGAGGCAGGTAGTGGCAGGGCACTTCAGAGAAGAAGCATATCAAGTGGGTATTTCCCTACAATAAGATTATCATTCTCATAAGCACATACATTTCTCAGGGAAAAAAAAAAAAAAACAGTCTGGATAGCTAAAAAGGAGGAGGGAGGTCATTCTTTTAATCTACTTTTGAATCTAGTAAGGGAGCAATGCAATCCTGTGACAAATGTAACACTTCTGAAAGAGTCCTTCCAAAAGTCTTTTGGCAGACTTGCTGAAACTTCAGTCAGTACCTTTATAGTCTGCAGGTCTAAGGACCAATACCAGCCTGTTTTAAAATAGCTAACATTTTTGTTTGTAGGTGCTCTATTCAGGTTCAGTTCAAAAAGTATTTAAAACATAGTCCAAAATTTAATTCAACATCCTTAATTGGATCCCAACCCAAGGTTTATTATAAACAAAGGTTTTTAACAGAAGGTTCAGACTGTGTGGCAGGATAGACATTATCCTACATCACAACAGGCTACTGCTTTTCCAGGACACTGCCCACAGGACCCTTGTCTGATGATCCTGACCCAGAAGTCCATCAGACACCCAGGAATTAGTGACCCACAAAGATATCCTGAGTGCCCCAAAGCCTGTGCTATCCTATGCTGCACACACAGCTTCACCTTCCTGCCTGTATTGTGCTGTGCATATTCCTGGACTGCAGGATAAACTGAGCCACTTGACTGCAACCTGAAGGCAGCTCCCACTGGGTACCGGGGATTACATCACCTGCATGTCCTTGACTTAACCTAGAAGTGCTTCAAGAAATTCTCACACAAAATCCTTTCTGTCAGTGGAACTGACTAGTTTGAATAAATAAAAAGGGAAAATATTTCCATGCATGGGATATGCACAGTATACTGGATGCTGATTGGATGTCTGCTAGATGCTCCACAGCTTGGAGGTGCTAGTATCTGCAGGATATCCATACTATCCTCTTTCTTTACAGTGATAAGTCAAATAAACAGCCTTTTAATGGAGTCTGGGTGCCTTTCACACCGGGGGCATAAGAAGCCAGCACCTTCTCATGCAAAAGACCTTGTCTTCTGAAGAGATTTTTTCCTAAACTAAGCTGAATGGAGGTGCTCACATACCTTTTGTTTCCCGATATCCATGAGTTTGGTTGTACCTCCCAGTCGCTCAATCTCCTTTGCAGCCACCTCCATCATGCGCTTGATTTCCCCCCTCTTCTCTGGCCATGCTGACACACTCTGGATTGCCACCCACTCTGCCAGGCGCTGGAGACATGGGAGAGCTACTTTACTACACAACAGCACCATGCATACACCACCACACCTTGTAATTCAACAAACACTGGTTTAAGTCAAGCTCAAATTGAGGCAAATAGCTCTGTCCTCTGCTCAAAGAGGAACTTTTAACCATTAATACTACCCTCAAAAGCTCCCTGAATCCCCACTAGCCTACAGCTGTCTCTGCTGCATAGCACAAAGACTACATCAAGTAAGCTCAAGAACATGACCACTGTTTATTGTGCCTTTTTAGTTGCTGTTCTTTAAGTATCCAAAACCAGCTAAAGTCTTTTGGGCCTCTCAAAAAGGCCACTTTAGCTTTGTCTCCCCATGTGAGCTCAGCAAGAACAACTGGCAGAGATCAGGCTGAGCACTTGGCATAGTTCATGCTTGAGTTCACAGCACCACTGATTCCTCCATGGGTGAAAGGGATTACAGTACAACCTGTAACTAAACAGCAGGTCAAGCAGCAAAGTACCTCTTTGGAGGGGCCAACCTTGCTCTCTGTACCACAGCATAAATTGTTTTATACAAGAAAGCTTTGTTCCCAGCTTCATTTATAATATATTTTATCTCCCATCTCCAAAGGGAAGAAACTATAAACCTAGTTTGGCATTCAGAAGCCAGGGTCAGCTTACTGTATCTCTAAATAGGTCACCAGTTGCACTATACAGTAATAGATAATTTTCTAATAAATTTATCATGGACATTAAGAAACAGTTCTCTGGCCTGACTCAAATCCCTCACTTGCTGCCTGGTCTCCCCTCTCTCCCATTACTTGACATTATTACTGAGCATATCATATAGCTGTAGCAACAAACTTGAAGTTGACCACCTAACTTCTAATATGGCATAGCTGCCCATGCTGCAGGACCAAACTAAAAAAAAAAGAACCAAAAAAACTTACCTGAACATAGAGGTCCTGGTGTTCATCAATGTATTTGAAGAGGGTTTCAAGAGCCGACATTTTTGGCCTAGTTTTCAGAACAGTGCTGCTGAAGATTCTGTGACAGAAAAATAATTTAGCTTTCACAGGTTTAAGAAGTGTCAGTCAGTAATCAAGAGCCACAGGAGACTTTCACCTTTCAGCTTCCAATGCCACATGCCAAGCTGTACTAATATAAAACTTGAGGCCTCTCCCTTTCATGAAATTAGCACAGTGAAGTGGCTAAATAAAAGCATATTTAAATTTCAACACCACTCTTTCTGCCTCTCCCCTCAAAATACCTTTCAAAGTTAAACTGAGCAGTCTTGTCTCTAGAGATACTTCAATGAAGTCACACAGTTAATTTTACTGCAGACTTACAGGCAAAATGTTACTCAAGTAAAATGCAACATCAAAGAGTAGATTTCATTATGAATTTGACTAATAGCATGCCATAGGCTTGAATGCTAATGGCCAGGTCCAAGAAAGCACCACACTTTTTGCTCTGCAGAGGTTAAAAGCAGGCAGGTGGAGAACTGTGCTTTCTTCAGCCTTAAGTCTCAGCCTAACACTCAGATTTCACAAATAAGGCCAGAATGAAGCCATGGCAACAAAGTCCAGCCCCAGTAGGTCATAAGCAAGTGGTCAGTGACTACTTCAGTGCTACCACTTCCTTATTTTGTTTTTATTTCAACTGAAGTTCACGTGAAAAAACCCAAGACTCTCCCCTTTTCAGTTTTCTGTCTTCTGACCGATCTGAAATCAATACTAAAAAGGAATACTGTCCACTAAAGCAACAAAGTAAACAAGCTTAAGCTTAACTCTCAGGTTAGAACTAAAGATACAGCACCTCATCTACACCAGGAAAATAATGAGCTTTAAGAATCCCAGAATGGCTAAGGTTGAAAGGGACCACTGGAGGTCAGCTGGTCTAAGATGTGGCCCTACAACACATTACTCAGGATAGTGTCTAGGAGCCTTTTGAGTAACTCCAGAGACGGAGGCTCCCTGAAGTGAGCCTCTGGAATCCAAGCACCTGAACTAGGAGGAAAAACTCCAGTGTCCATGTAATACAAGCATGTTCAGCAACTCCAGCCACTGCAATTCAGTATTTTGTTGAGTCAGCTTTATGCCAGATCCTTTAAGCCTTTCTTCTGCTTCTACATGGTAGTCACAAGACAGTTGTTAAAGCATCTGACTGCACGCCTCAGGATTTCTTGAGCAGCTGACTACTCTACATATCTGAAACAAATCCTTTCCAGCAGTAGGTTGTCCCACACAATACACTGCAATACAAGCCCCACCCCAAATTTTCTTTCAAGCAAGGTTGCACTTGCACAGATTCTGGTGTTTGACACAAAAAAATCCTTTCCCTCACCAGAGATAGCATCAATTTAATTTGAAACATCCATCAAGTTTTAATTTTGGTAACTAAGTTTACACAACCAGTTAGAACATCCCCAAATCACCAGACAGGTAAGCATGAAAGGTGAAAACTGAACACCTTCAGAAGGACTACACAGACATAACCAAGTTAAAGCAATGCCTCTCACTGAAGCTGGGGCTCCCTAATGAAGCCACCCTCCTCACCTGCACTGAGGCAGGATTCATGTGGATCTTTTCAGGAAATGAGCCCACAGGCATCAGTCCAAGGCATCTGACCCTCCCCTTCACTCAGCCGGTTTCTGTAGCAACCCAGGGCTCCAGCCTCACCGCACGGACACAAAATACAAGCTGCACGGTGGCTGACATTCTGTCCAATACAAACAAGATCTGAACTACCTGTTAAGTTAGGGACTACTTGGACCACTTTAAATATTACCTTAACCATAGTTAAATAGTTCTGAAATCACAAGGGCATTGAATCACACAAGTCACACTGAAAAACTGCAAAGAAGCCTGCTCCAGAAAGCTTCAAACTACAAAAAGTTAAGTATTAGTTACTGCACAGCAAAAGGCTGGATGTTACTTCCCCTTCGTCTTCAAAATCAGGGTTTGAACTTCCTGTAAGTCCTCAGAATGGAGAGCTGAACCCTTCCTACCCATGCAGAAGAGGCTCCACAGTTTTACCTTTTCACAGGACTACAGAAGCTTCAACTTCAAATAAAATAAGCCACGGGACTATCACTGCACCGTTACACCTTCGCCCTCCTTACCCACGAACAACATCAGTATCCCTGAGGAGAGCACTGAACCGAGTAAAGAGCGCTCTGCGGCCACCACTGAGCCCCTGCTCACGTCGCAGGCTCAGCACTTCGGGCCGACACTGACTAAAAGGTTAAACGTGGGGCTCTCTTTACACGGTTCTGCCGCCCCGGGACGAGCTCCCTCAGCCCCTCAGGCCGCTGACAGCCTCGGGACGGGAGGGAAGGAGGCAGGAGCGCGGCGGGCTTCCTAAGGACAGCGCGGGGGGAGACAGCGACAGAGAGGAAGGGACAGGAGCAGCTTCTCTCCGGGGCAGCCACGGTGCCGCCGCGCCCCAAGGCCGAACGGACGCGCCACACCGGGGCACACGGAGCAAGGCCCGGCCCGCGCACCCGGCATTCCCGGCTCCTCCCCGCCAGGCCGGGGCGGCCACGTACACCGGTGCCGCCACACCACAAGGCCAAGGGACCCGGTCCACCCGACTCCTCCCGACACTCACTCACTGCGACCACGAAATCCCGGCTTCCACCTGAAGCGAGGAGGAGAGCGGCCGCCACGGCGCTTTAAATAGCACCGCGGCAGCCCCGCCCCGCGGCGCGCGCCCCGCCGGCCAATCCGCGGGCAAGGAGCGCCTCGGGGGCGGGGCTTAGATTGGACGGGGGCGGGGCCTCGGCGCGAGGCCGCGGCCTGACGGGGGGCGGCCCGTGTGGGGCGGGGCCGGAATAATACAGGAGTGTAATTAGGGGAAATAAAATATATAGGTGAATATACCATGGGGTTAGGGGCAGAGAGCAGTCTGGACAACTGAATTGTTCCAGCCGAAGCTGGGAGTAATAGTTAATGTTGTTTTTATAGCATGGTACTCAAAGCTGCCCCCAGCACTGGAGGTGAGGCTGCCCCAGCTCAGAGCAGAGCAAGACAATCCCCTCCCTTGCCCGGCTGTGATGCTGTCCCTGATGTCCCCCTTATGCCCTTACGACAGGGTTGGCCCTCCTGGCTGCCAGGGCACTGCTGACACATGTTCAACTTGCCATGGACCAGGACCCACAGGTCCCTTTCTGTGGCACTGCTCTCCAGCTCCTCATTTTCCAGTCTGCCTGTACATCCAGGGTTTTCCCATCCCAGGTATAGAATCACTTGCCCTTGTTAAATTTCATAGGGCTAGTGTCTGCCCAGCCCATTAATTTATCAGTGTCTGTCTCCAGAGCCTCTCTGCCTTCCTCTCAATTTATTATCATGGGCAAACCAATTATCATTGGTTGGATAAGGGAAGTGCAGTATGAATAGTAAGATGAGAAAGTGAAGTGACATCACCTAATGAAGAACTCCTAACAATTATGGAAAGGAATTAAGTAATTTTACATGCAAAAAGACAAAAATTCTGGTAAGACTTGCTGTTACCTTGTGCCTGCTCTGCATGAAGCCAGCATTTATAAAATGGGAATTGCTGCTGTCCATGAATAGCTCTGATATGTACAGCTGCTAACCACACATGGATGTAATAATTTGGTTACTCATATTGATTTATGACATTCTTAAAATAAATGTAAGAATGGCATCTGGCCCTTGGCTGTAGTAAAAGTATTTGTTACCTGAATTACTGAGGAAGGTTCACCACTCAGTCAAACCTATTGGGCACTGCCACAAATATTAGAAAAAGGGCTGTTGAAATTTGCTGAGGGCATAAAGCTGGGGAAGTGGAGTTGGTACAGGGAAGGAACAACTCAACAACCCTGAGGATCACAGAAAGAAAACCAGGATGAAATTAGATAGCTGGGAGCTCAAGAGCTGGAAACAAGTGAGAAACATTGAGGCATACTAGCTGGTCTGTGAGCTGCCATGGGGGAGAGCTACATGATTTGGGAACTTGGCTGGTGGTGCTGTACAGGGGAAGGTAAGTTCTAGAGCCTTGCATGAGTCTGGTTTGGCCACAGACCGTGCTGAACTGGAGATTCACAGGCTGATGCCAGCCTTGGTTTGTCCCCAGGGAGTTGCCTGGTGCTGCTCTGGTGCACCCCAGACACCTGGCTCCTGGCTGGGGATGGGATGGGATGGGGTGGGATGGGATGGGATGGGATGGGATGGGATGGGATGGGATGGGATGGGATGGGATGGGATGGGATGGGATGGGATGGGATGGGATGGGATGGGATGGGAGCTCCTGCTGTTCCTGGCAGCACAGACTCTGGGGAAGCCCTGACACCAGGACACCTCACATCTGTTCTGGGAGAACAGATGGCAAAATGTACCCCAAATGGGCATATGGAACTTGGAAACTGAAGTAAAGTTTCTATTTGCACTTATGTTAGGAAAAATCTTGCCTGGAAGCTACAGGGGAAATAAAAGATTTAAAAAATAAAAATTTTAGAGAAGGAAATAAAAACTGCTTCTAAAAAACAGTTTGTTGCATTTATGAAGGGTATTAAGTGACATGACACAGGATGATTTCTGCTGACCTATTTTATTCTCATGTTCCTACATGGAAGTAATTTCTGCTACTTTTTTCTCATGTTCCTTAAAAACATTCTCATGTTCCTTAAAATCAGAATAAGAATCAAGGACGTGAGCTGACAAAAGAAAGGCATTAAAGAATTATTTGTTGTGTAGCAACTATTTTGTATTGCATTATCACAGTTTTCTGTAAGCCTGTATTGATCTAAATCCACAAAGGATTATGTGAAGAACAAACACAAAAACCACACAGTAACTTACCTGAGGGGAAACAACAACTTTTTATGAAAGATAACAGGGCCAGTTATTGGCTTTGAGAGCCTTGTAAGTTGTCTTTATGGAAACACCATTTTGTTTTACAAGGCTGTTAATTTGGAGGTGAAAATAACGTATGCATACATAAAAATCCTTTGGGAATAGAGCAAAAAGGAGAGCTGGGAAAAGACACATTTAACAGAAATTATTTAGGGACAGGGCTGACAAACAAGGTACTTTATAAAGAAAATATAAGGATGCTCAGTATTCTCTGGTTCTGCCAGAGATATCTAAACATCTAAGCTGCTCTATTTCTTCTTTTACTATGTTGTCTTTGAAATAGTTTTGTTCTAAAGAAATAATTTGTAGGTAACTGTGTCATTGCTTTTAATCACAGGGATGTAGCATGTATGAGTCAGCTGAAGCAATAGCAGCAGAGTAAGTGAGGAGCCTGAAATATAAGCGCTGGTCTGGGAGAGGACAACTGTGTGAATCAGCTTTTTGGATGGCTGTGGGCTGAAAGCCACAGGGCTGTGGGAGGCCAGCAGAAATGCCATTAATAGTGTGGCTGTCCTTTCTGAAAAATTCCATGAGAAATGATGAAAGGGGACAGAAAGTTTCTGTGGACACTACAGTACACATACAAAATCTCACTCTCACTTCTTTTGAAATTTCAGGTGGTGGTCATGTCCCTATTTGCAGGTTTATGCTATCTAAAAATTTCACATTTTTCAATTTTTTTATCTTTTCTCTTACATGAGATAAGTCACAACATTTACTTTAGTGCACTTCTGAGCATCATAGAAAACTGTAATCACTTGTCTTCAGCCTCTTTATTGTATCTTGCTATTTCCTGCTCTGTCTTCCCCTTTCCTCTTTATTTTGCACATTTCTGCTTAGGTGATTCACATGCCCAACTTTCTAAACACTGGTTGCTCACACTACATTGGGTAAACTGCTAGACTGAAAGGGAAGATTGTAAATACGGATATGCAGAACAGTGCAGCTTTGTTGGATTTCTTTGCTTTCCTGCAAACAATAGTTTTTGAGCTAGTGACAGCAAATTTTAAGAAAGATGTTTAAGGAAGTCCTCACTGCTTGCTTTAATCCTTCTAAACTCTGTCCCATTTATATCACACCCATGTGAATGTGGACATTTCCACTCCATTAACATTGCTTACTTTAAGTACCCACTTCTGCTGGGTTTGATTTTGTTGACTAAAGGTGAACAGATCTGCTTATCCCTGGAAATTGCATTGCCACTGACATTCCAGCAACATTAGCCTCACCCATTACCCCTGGCTTTTCAAAACCAGGTGGCCTCAAAGCCCAAACTCATTTAGAGGAATAGCATTAAACCAAAACAAATCAAAGTATCATTTACTATCCAGTAAGTGCTTTGGCTCCAGAGGTAACCTTGTCCTGGCCTCCAAAAAATGCAGGGCTGTTTGTGTGATATACTGTAATTGCAGAGTGCTGAACACTTAGGTGTGTTCATGGCCTCTCTAATCTACATATGCATGTGTGCCATGTAGTAATTAGCAACCTTGATCCTCACAGGCTTCTTCCAACAAAATAATTTTTAATAGGTCATTAATCAAAATACAGGACAGATTACACTTAACCTAGACTTAACCATGTAGTAAATGTTGATGTTTACATGAGAAAGCCTAGTGTGGGGGTCTGTGTGCCAGAGTCCCTGGTCAGAACCCAGATAGAATCCTCTATAGCACTTCATTGGACTCTGCACTCAGCTTTTGCTGCTGTGAAACATGCACACAGAGGAATGCTGCAATGAGAAAGAACTGAATCAAAGTCTAGAGTTCTGGTGCTGTGATTCTTCTTCCCATCCTTGCATCATTGAGCACTAGTGTGAAATGAACCCTGTGTGGCTCAGTAGCCCAAGCAATAGTAAATGTTAAAGGACCCTTCTCCCTGTCTCTGCTTCTTCCCTTCCTCTACCATTTACTGACTGCTGCTTTTGTCATCTTCTGTGTCCTCTCACTGTGCTGAGCCTGACAAGCAGAGGATTTATATTCTCTGTGGCTCCACCCAGTCCAACTCAGAACAGAGACATTGGTATTGGTCTTCCATGAGCACCCATGGTGTTGTGCCACTGGGGAGCAGAGAGACACACAGCGTGGCTCTGTGCTACTGTGCTGGGTTGACTCTGGCTTGATTGCCACAAGCATGAATCTGCCCTGCAGTGGTGGGTTGGATACTCAGGAGGCCCAGCATGCTCACAGAACTCCTTCCTTACCAATCCCTACAAACCTCTTCCTGTCCCCAGCCTCCTGGCTCAGTGGTTGACACATCAAACTTTTCTGCAGCTCTGGTAGCCCCTGTATCAATAAGGTTGCAACTTTTCCTTTCAAAAGCTTGCTGCAACTTTAGATCCTTCCATATCTTAACAAAGTACCAAAACATCCTGGATTACTCAGCTTCCAGCTCATTGCTTAACTACACCAATTCAGGACACCATAGATCTTGAAGTCTTTCATCCTAACTAGATTTATCTGCAAACCATGACAGCATAAAGTAGAATATAAGGGTCTTGCTGTGTGCTGCTGGATAGCTCTTTGCTCCTTTTTCCCTGGTTTTATATAAGGTGGTTTTGCCATTCCACAGAAGTGCTATTTTGTTGAGTCTGTACACTATATTGCAACCTGTCTTTTCCATGTCCTTTTCTCAGGATGCACCAGTGACACGTTGGCAATGTCACTGTCAGAAACATCAAAACTGACCTGTCTAGAGGGCTGGAGATATTCCCTCAAAATTGGAGAGAGTGGAAGAGAACCAACAACTAAAAAAAACCCCAACCCCTCCCCCTGCTTCTAAATTCAATGTGCAAATTGCCCAGATATCAATGTGCTTTTGGCAGCATTCTCCCCATTACATTGCCCTAACATAGTCCAGGAATAGGCAGTCTATTTTGTGGATCTTGTGCTCAGAGAGGGCAGGTACTGTTCCTGCTTCTGATTTTGAGGCACTGATTAAAGAATGGTGTGAGAGGCTGTTAGTAAATTGCTCTTTTCCAGCACCTCAGAGGACTGGCTTGCAAACTGCAGAGCCAACATATCTTAGAAAGTCATTGAATGGGCATGCCAAAGATTCCTTGTTTGCTGAAGTGTTGGGCCAGATATGCCAGTGCTCCTAAAGGAGTAAAAAATGCACCTGCATCCCTTTGCTCATTGTCTGTTCCTCTGACTGAGGGACTAAAGCATTCTGTGCTTCTGCCTGCTTGTCCTGGTACTCTGCATTAATGTAACAAGTCAATGGCTCAAATGGGAATGGTGACGTGTGTCATGTAACAGGCATGTGTAAAGGACAGGCAAGCAAAGAGTCAATAATCCAGCTAGATGTGCTCTGAGTGCAAATGAGAACCACAGCCTTTGGGCACTGCTTCAGTCCAGCACTTTTCTTTGCAATGATCAAAAATCCCAAATGCAAAAACATTCACTCTTTTTCTGCTAAATCTCAACTATCCTTGTATTTCATTCCAGTGTTTCATCACAACTCCATGCCCAGTTTATCCCTGCTGAAAGTGCATGGAATGTGCCATATGTGTGAGTAGATGCCATTTTCAATTTCTCCTTAAATATATTTCGGGATGTTGGGAGACTTCATTTTTGTCTTTTATAAGTTGTTGATTTGTCAATGTGAAAGAGAAATATGGAAGAAGTTTGGCCAGCAATGCATGCTCTCCTCAATAAAATGGAGCCTAAGTGCTTCCCCATTGGACTTTACTCAAGAGATGCAGCTCTTCAGGGCTGCTTTTGGTATCTCTTGTCGTTTCACTGTGGTTTCATTCCCCCTCCTTTGGTGGATCTCCTCTCTTCCAGGACTGAGGATCACATCCAGAACATTGTAATCCCTGTTTTTCATTATTGGAGACTTGCTATGAGTTCTTTTGCTCAGAACATATGTGTGTGTGAGTCTGTACAGCTTGAGCTGAAAGCACAATTTCATTCTATGCAGGAAGCAGGGACCTGCAAAACCAGCAATATGAAATGTTGTCCAACAATGGCATCTCTGCATATCCCTCCTTTTATGTTCCTTCGTGTAAATCAAAAGTAAGCCCAAGCAAATCCACTGATTCTGGATCAGAATTAAGGACTATTTTTTTTCCTCCCAAGAGGAAAAATGCAGTTGCTAGAGATGGGGGAAAGGGACTCCTAAAACACAAGAAATCTTCTGAGGAGAGCGGTGACTGACAGAGGATATTGGTGGTAGACAAGGGCTATGAAGAACTGAAAAGGTAAATCATTGAAGAATAAGGAGAAAAGTGTAAGTAGGGAAGAAAATCGGATTGTACTGAAGACAAATGACAGAAAACAGAAGATTGTGCCTGTGGAAGAAGATACAGGAATCTGTCTCTGAGGCTTCCCAGTCACCACCTATTCTGCTCAAAGCAGGAGGCAGCACCAGCACCATGGCACTCCTCGGTTGTTATACTGGCTGTTGGTGCCTGTGAAGCAGTGGCACCCCAGAAACAGGCCTGGCCACCAGAACCACTCATGTCCTTGGAGGATGCTTGTATGCAACAGGAGGAACACTGTGCGATAGTGGCACTGCTGCTGCTCAGGCAGTTGGGCAGGATCCCAAACACAGATTCCTTGCTCAGGGGTAACACAAGGGAATCATTTGCACTAAGGGCTGCTTAACTTTGATGGAGTTATGAACTGTTTGTTTGCTGTAAGCAATACCGAAATTGAATAGTCTACTCTTCCCTAAACAAATGTCATACAACATTGGATGCATGCAAACTAACAATATATTACCTAAAGAAAAGCTAATTACTTGTTAAGTCTGATAGAAAATTGGATTTCACTAATGGATCATTTTGCAGTTTGCTCCATGCCCAGCTATTCATCATTTGCAAAGAAACTGCAGTGGACAGCTTCAAGGAAATAACTGAAAGTAATTAAGTTTAGAACTGGTGCTGCAAATCATCCATGATCTTCCTAAACCATCATTTTTTTCTACTTCAGGTCTGGATTTTTAGAAGAGAAGTCAAAAAATGGACATACTAATATGTAAATGCTTCATGATCCACTGTATGTGATGGCTCTGTTTAGTTTGATTTTTGAACATGCAGTACTGTACTACACAGCCCTTAAGCCAAAAAAAACAAAGCAAAAGAATAAGAAAACTGCTATAAATTAAAATTTTCTTATGTGAGTGGAGAAAAGCAGCACAGATTATTCCTGGAAAGTCTATTTCCAGTTCACAAAACTTCTCACGTGCAGTATCATAAGTAACCACTGGGTGGTTACTTGTGCCTACAAAGCAGGCACATTCCACCTCCAAGAAACAGTTTTGCTTCCCATTTCTCTTCTAGTAACAGACAGCATGAAGACCTGTGTCTGCATTTTACAATTTATGGCATAACAAGATGCCAACATGTGAACTTTGGGTATCCTAAGTCTCTCTTGCCAGTAGAAACAAATTTAAAATCAGTCTGGTGCAAATTCCGAGCATAAACTCATTTCAGAGTCTGCAGCAATAGAGCTGGATTAATTTAATCTGTGCAACAATATGATATATTTTCTGGTAGTATCAGCTGTCTAAATGTTTTTTAATGCACTGAAATAATAAGTCTGGTCATTTGACTAGGAAAGATGACACTTAACTTTTTTTCTTTTGAGCTACCACGTATCTAAATGATCACAGCCCTGTGAACGCCATCTGTTTATTATGTGTAATATTCTGCCCATTTAAATTACTTTAAGCCATTCATGTAAATAATAGCCCAATGCCAGACAGAATTAGCTTATTAGATAGTGGGGTGTTTCTTTCTACACAGCCCTCCTGCAACTTGTAAGTATTTCTGGAATTGCTTCAGACACTCATAAAGAGAGGCTACAAAGAGCCAGATTCAGCATTGGCATAATGAGATCACTTGGA
This sequence comes from Oenanthe melanoleuca, assembly GCF_029582105.1. NCBI lineage: Eukaryota > Metazoa > Chordata > Aves > Passeriformes > Muscicapidae > Oenanthe > Oenanthe melanoleuca. The sequence goes on along the minus strand of NC_079335.1, from coordinate 57,085,627 downwards.
CTGAACTTGATACAAAGACTGGAAACTGCACACAGAAAGACTGGAAAACAATCTCAGCATTTTCCCTTCTTTGTTCACCCTTTCACACACTGTGGACAGATATACACCATGCCATAAAGCAGCAGATTTCACTGGAAAGCATCCTCTTAGGCTTGGAAAATTGTTCTCAAGCCGCTGACTCCAATCCCAGGCAAAGAAAATGCCACTTAAAATTCCCCTCACAAACTGATTCAGCTTCATCTTACTGCTAATTTTCCTTTCGGTGGCTGGTAACATAAAGAGGCAAAGAATGTAGCAGAGAAGCAATAGGCAATATTGTAACAGGTGCTATTTGGATATGTGGACAAAAATTCTGGAATATTTTTTACATCTTAATTTTTCTATCTCGTTTGAAGAATTACAAGTAAACCACAGTCTGCTACAGTGATTGCCGAGGTCTCTTACTGGCTTCTTCAGGCGATGCTGTTTCCAAATGAGAGGGAAAAGTTGGCACGAGGTTAAAAAAGAGATTAATTGAAAGGGGATGTGTGAGAAGAGCAGGTCAATTGAAGTCTGCTATGTGGAATCTAGAAAGTGGTAAAAGGGGAAGAGAAAGCTAGTATCTTTGGCTTTCCTGGGCAACTATGCTTAAGAAATATTTCAAAAATTAAAAAGCAAACAGGAAAAAGTATAATTTTTAAATTCTATGTATACATGGCAAAGCTTTTTCGGTCTAAACACTTGCCCTTGTTTAAATCAGTGAATTATACCAGGCTTTTCCCTTGCCCACAAAGCTGTACTCTGTTTTTTATACTGTGCCATTTTTCTGCTTCTGGTTCACAATGTGACCCAATAAACTCACTGCTCACTGGTGCCATAAAACTTCTGTGAGTAGTTTGCAACACACTCTTTTTGATTAATGGCATAAATGAGAAAATACATTTGGATTCCTCTGGTAGACTCAGTACTCTGCAGGGGAATTTTACTACCTAAAGGGCATGTTCAAACCTATGTCTAACCTTGTGAGATTTTCTCAGCAGCAACTTTGCCAAAGGAAATCAGAAATAAATGTATTTTCAAAGTCTATTTGAACAACCCTTAAAAGTTTTTTGACCTAGAAGTAAAATAGTAGATTCATACATGCCTTGTGAAAGATTAGCAGACATATACCCTATTTCCATAAACAACCAATAACAGAAGGTGATAAAATCAATCAAAGAGAACAGTAAGTCCTAATGAACCAGTTTTACATTTCATTAACTTGAGTGCCAAGGTAGTTCCTAATGACTGATTTACTTTCTTTCCTCATGAAGAATTCAGTAATAAGGAAAACAAGGTCTAACAGCATAATACAGCTTAAGCCTGCAATGCAGTTTATGTCTGAAGGTGAAGAGAAACATGAGGGCTCAGCAGCTCCTTGGGCTGAGGAGCTGCTGAGCCCCTGCAGCGCACAGCACAGGGGAATGCCATGCCAGGCTCCTGCCTGGCTGTGCCAAGGCATCTCTCTCCTGGCTACTGAAGCCTCTGGTTATTCCACATCTGATCTGCCACCGGTGATGCACGATTTTGTGATGTGCCCAACACAGCGACCAAGAGGAGACCAATTTGATGCTGACATCGTGCTCCAAGCACTAATTCAAAGATTAATTGGGTAGGAACTAATTCAGTTAGTCCTGGATTATTTTTACTGCTCCGATGCCGCTTGCCTTAATTCAACTTCTACTAATTAATTTCCATCAGGTTTAATTCTCAGTCAAAATGAGAATAGGAACATAGTTTCCTTTGGGAACACAGGATTCTAATGTGAAGCAGCAGCAGTTTAATATATAGAGAAAGCAAAGTTTTTTTTAAAGGATTTTTTAAAAGAAAAATTTCTATGGCACATAGTAACACACACACACACACACACACACACACACACACACACACACATATATATATATATTTCTGTTAGTTTTAATCTTGAAGCTTAGGGAAATCTGAAATTAGACTTGAATTTTGCAGCTAGCAATAGATTGTTATTAAAGGCTAAATCACTTGACCCTAAATCACCTAGGCTCTTATCTTTTACTAAATCCAAGCTTTCTGGGTCAATTCTTGGCCTGTTCTGAAGCGCTCTACGTACATGGGTACAAGAAGGTATGTGTACAGACACACATACATCTTTGCCAGACTTGTCCAGATTTTCCCACCCTCTAAATTCAGTGAGATATTTAAAAATTCAGAGTCTGAACAGCTAGATGCAACCCCTTTCCCTACCTGAACGCTATATTGAAATATTTTGGGAAGGCAGGGTGTTATTCCCTGCAAATGTTTCCTATGGGATTTACCATAAAATGGAACTGGTGAACTACCCAGTACAAATGTCATACAGCTTGCATTTGCTTCATTAAGCTCCGTTCATAATGCACTTTTATTTTTTATTAAAACTATTAAAACTACATTAAAACCTATCATTATTTTCTTAGTTTATTTCTTCAAATTCCATAATTTCAAAGCATCCAATACCTGCACGTTAAAGTTAGAATTGCTCCTGCTGCAAGTAGCAGCTGCTTCCAAATCAAAGAGGAGTGTGTGGGCTCCTTACAGACCTCAAAATCCAGTGAATTTTAGCTGGTGTCTTGGGATGAAATGAAAAATGCAGCCAGACACCCTGGTGATGCTGCCTGCTGGGCTAACTACCCTGATCCAGCTGCTGAGGGAGCAGTGGCAGCATACAGATGGGGTGGAAATGGGGACAGGACTGCTTCTTCCAGCCACCATTTCCAATAAGTTCACCTTATCTGCAATATCTCATTGCATCTTTAAGGTGCAGACATTTGATACAGCTCTGCCTCCAGCATCCCAGAGCACCCTGCCCTGCAATGCACCTCCCTGCACCAGCCTGGCGGCATCCTTGGGGCTTGCTGATCTGTCTGAAATTAATCTCAGCAGGAAACAGATTTATACTTCTCTGTCCTGTTAGCAAGTTGAGAAAGCTCCCTGGGCAGCAAGGAATATCTTTAACTGGGGAAAGTGCCTGGACTAGGCAGGCAAGACAAAGAGGAAAACAGGGAGGTGGCAGTGGAGGAGGAAGGAACATGCTTGTTTCTTCAGCAGCAATTGGAGAAGGTCAACTGTGACACCTGACTTGGTCTGAAATCTCCATGTTTTGTTCCTGGCTTAAAGTCAGATGTAATTAGATTTGTTTTCAGAACTATTGTTGAAACACCAATGACAAATATACAGAATTTCACAGACATTTAATAAAAATGCATAATATCCTTTGGGGATTTGAGACACACTTTAAAATACTTGTGGGTTTGGTAGTGCCTAAACTATTACCCAGACAGTTTAGGACAAAGCAGTAGGATTTATGCTTGACTTTCCCCCACCACCTGCATCCCTCTTCCATGTGGGACATATCTCGGGATTGTTCCAGACATCAGTATGGCAGATCTGCAATTTTTTCTCCTAGGTGGCAGCAGTCGCTGATGAAGGTTGGCTGTGTTCAAGCCTAGATTGTACTCCTACAGAGCAATGGCTGAGCAAAACTCCTCCTTGTCCACTTATTGTCCTAGAAATTTCCAAATTACAACCCAAGCTGGTCAGAGGCAGCCTCTGAAAGCATTTTCTATCAGACTGAGAAACAAGGACTAAAATGTTTTAATTCCTAGCTGCCATCTTGGTCTTTGCTGCTAGCCACATTCCCAAGAAACAGACTGTATCACCAGTACCTTGAAAGTAAGTCTCTCAGTAAAAGGATCAGGAGAAAGAAGAAGAAAATTTGCAAAGGCAGCCTCAGCAGGTGAAGAAATGAGATGGTGGAGAAATTGAGCAAAACACACTGATGGAAGATGAGGCTAATGATAATGATTCTGCTTCTGAGACTTTGGAGATGAAAGCAATTTTGCTTTTCCTTGCATCTCCCTCCCCACTGACAGCATCTAGAAAAGAAAGCTGGAATATGTCCAGCAATATTTTTATCTTTCTTTTTCTTTTCTGTCACAGTATGCCATCTACTTAGAAGCTCGTTTTCAAGCCCTGCTCTGCCAGGTAGAGGAGAATTGCACTGATCATGTAAAAAGTGTGGATAACAGCAAGTCCCCTGCACCTGTGTCCTTCCCTTGCTGTTCTGAGAGATAAAATTCGATCATATCAATAGAGACATCTTTCTTTTTAAAGACTTGTCAAGGAAGTATTTCTCATTAAATTAGACATGATGCTAAGAATACGTATCACTGAACTGAGCTCTCTGAACAGAGACAGCGAACATCTGCACCTGGAGTGAGGAAAGGATGCCAGGATCTTCCTTGCTGCACAGAACAAACATCTGAGCCTTTGACCCTTCAGAAATCAAAGGCTGTCCAGTGGAGCTGACCACACCATAACAGGGACACAGCCACAGGCTCCAGGGAGACCACGAGAGGGCAGGGATACAATCTATCGACCCCAGCATGCTCTAGCAGCACACCCGGCCTATTTTGGCAGAGTATCCAGCGTGGCCGCTCGGGGATGCAGGACACAGGGGTGCCGGGCAGGAGCCAACCTGCACCCTGTCCTGGGGCTGGGAGAGCCAAGGGCGACCCACGCTGGGCGCTGCCTCACTGAAGGGGCATCTGAGTCGCCTCTCTCTCTCCCTCCATTAGCTCCGGGAGGGTAAAACTGGAGAAGTTACTCCAGAATAAATGACAACTTTTTATTCCTTTCCTCATTTGTCGGGAGACCGTGCTTTCACCAGAGGGACCTGTCTGTCTCCAGGCTGCCTCCCTCAAAGTACCGAGCAGCCGCCTGGATGGCGAAGGGTTCCCACAGCAGCATCCATCACCCTTCAAACTCCTTTTATTCTCGGGTGAGAAACTCGCAGAAGAGAGGCGGGGGGCGCGGGCAGCAGCCGCCAAGTGGCTGCAGGGGCCGCTTGGCACAGGGGAGCGCAGACAAAAGCCGGCGGAACTACGTGGCTTAAATTCAAAAGGGGCTCTCCGGGCTTGGCCAGGGCAGCCCCTGCCCGGGGAGGGGGCGGGAGCGGCCGGGGCCGGGGCAGCCCGGCGGGAGTGGGACGGGCGAGCGGGGGGCGCAGCGCTGCTCCCCGGCCCCGCCGCCGCCCGCAGCTGGAGCGGCCGCCCCAGCCCAGCCCGGCCCAGCCCAGCCCGGCCCGGCGCGGCGATGAGGGGCATCCCGGGCTTAAAGCGGCTGCGGCTCAAAATCTGCCGGCGATGCGCCCTGCTGCTGCTGCTCCTCTGGGCTGCCTGCTGGGTGGTGGTGAGCGCTGCGCTCTTCCTCCTGCACAGGAGCGTCTTCTCCGAGCGCTGCACGGACGAGAAAAGCCACCGGATCCTGGCCAGGCTGGTACGTGTCCCGGCGGGACGCGGGGCATCTCCCGGGGGCTGCCCGGCAGGACGAGGCGCGGCCGGTCCGTCGGGGCCGCTCCCCGGGGCGCCCTGCGCGGCTCCGGCCGCCGGAGGTGCCGCATCGCCGGCGGCCCCGGTGCGCACGGGCGGGCGGCTGCTTCCCTCCTTCCTTACCTCCCTCCTTCCCTCCCTCCCTCCTTCCCTGCCTCCCTTCCCGGGGCGAGGTCAGGTGCAGGCGGCGGGCCGGCTTCCCGGAGTGGGATGCGGGTGCGCTGCCCTCGGAAAGCCTTCCTCCGGGTGTTGGGCGTTTTTGTCCGTTTTCAGCCGAAAAGCTGTTTGTACAAAAGTCGACTTTCAGAAGTGCCAGGCAGCTTGTATCGCCTCCTTTATGGTCTGGCGAGGGTTGGAGTGTAAGACATGGTTAAAATTAAAGAAAGGATTAGCGAATATTCATCAAAATTTCCCTTAAAAATTATAGTGAACAGATTTAGGACTGTGTAGGAAACACTTTGAGAAGAGGAGCAGCGTGGGTTAATGCTTTTAGTCAAATTTTGTTTCTTAGTCAGGGTATCTGTAATGCCAGTGGTTGGGTGGGAAAGGAGGAATCCTAGTGGGAATTAACTAATCTATCACTGCAAGCAAGCAAAAACTGATCATAGATTTTTCTTAATTCTGTATAATGAAGGAAAATCAAGTGTAGGCAGCAGTCCTGACAGCGTGGTTTTAATGGCAGTGGGCTCCAGTTTCGTACCTCAGGAGCCAGATTGAAGTAGGGCTGAGCTCAGGTTTGCAGCTGAAGGATGATTCCTGCCTCATCCTTAAGTGCTTGGGAAGAACACTGAGATATGGAAGTGCAAGGAGCTGCCAAGCTCGGAGAGGTCCAGGTCCTTGCCATTGCAGCCACCAATAACCAAATGGACAGAGACTTGTTGCTGTTCTTCAGTTTGGAAAGCGTCAGGCAAGGCTACTAAAGCCCAGGGATCAGATTTCAGTCGCAAGCTTGTAAAGTTGTCTCTATCACTGAGACAGCTCGGATTCAGACCCTCTTGCAGAGGAAGAGTAGCTGAGATTGCTGTGCTTGTCTGTGAGTAGGTGAATAATCAGTAATATCTAAGGTTTGTAAGCAGCAGTTTTCCCAGGTGATGTTAGAAAGGGATTGTCTTTCTAGTGGAATAGTTAGAAAATGAGCTTGTCTTCATTGCCCCCAAAATAAGTTTTTCTGCATCTTCTGCATGAGTTTCACAGTTACGGAATGTGAAACTGATCCATGAAACAAATAACCTGGCAGCTTGAGTCTCACACCTTCTATCAAGCAAAAATCAGCTTCTAAGAAAAACTGTTTTAATAGTATTTCTCAGTAGAAGATGAGATATTTTAAAGGAGTGGGTGAAAATGTCCTTGCAGGTGGAATTTCGGAAGGTTTTATTTCCTTATTCTGAGTAAGGTATACATCTGTGCCAGTGTATACTGTACTGAAAAGGCTGAAATAGCACTGGGCAATTTGCAAGGACCAGCTTTACCTCTCAAAAAAACCCCCTTGCTCTTTCCTAATGCCAGTCTCATCTTCATTTACATTGAACACACTAAGTCATAGAAATCAATTTCTGTTCCCTCTGGAGAAATCAATTAATTTTGATGCCTTCCCAACCTGGCTCTGTATTGCATTTAAATAGAAATAGTAGCTAACAAGGCAAAACATCAGTTTTAGGGCACTGATGGTTGTACAGTGAGTTATTTAAATTTTTATAAATCCTTAGCAAGGTTTACATTAATTTAAGCTTTTACATTAATTTAAAACCAGCTTTTAAAACTTATCTTGGTAAGTGCACTGAAGACATTAAAAATTATGCAGCCCATTTTAATAAGATACAGATGAGTGAGTCTGAACCATGCTTGTGTGGGCATTTTTGTGTAGTACAGCTGCTTCTTTATAAGGCTTTTGGCTTAGTAGCACTTTCATATTTTAGTTTTAAGAATCTGGCACTTAAAGAAGAATCTGTGGCTTTCAAAGGTCAGTCACTAGGTGGATTTAAAACTGTCTCATCACAGATCTCAAAATTCAGTCATTAAGACAGAGATAGCAGTGTGGAGGACCCTTTCTGAAATATTTATTTGGGGAATTGATTCTTCCTTTTATCGGCAGGATGATGGACAATCTTGTATAGTGAGGTCTGAAGTTAGTGGAAAGCTTCCTGTGTTGGTAAATAATAAATGGTCCATCTTGTCATGTCAGGGTAGTCTGTATTACCTGGTTAAATGTTTTCAGTCCACCAAATTTGTGTTTTAATACTGTAAAATACAAGCTAGTACACTGGGGACCACAATAGTAGAAGCTATGCCAATATGATGGAAGACTGTCCTGTAAAACTTTGTCTTTGGAATGAATGTAGGGGTCAAATAATTGCTTCAAGATGAACTGCCAGTTCAGACTGTGCCTAAAAGGCTGATAGGAAATAGTTCAATCTTCTCGACTACTTCCTTGAGGGAGCCTTTTTGAAAGCCTTGCTTGCCTTTGTGACCAGCTGAGAATGCACTTCTGGAAGGCTGATCTGTGTTTCATCACTGTGAGACCATGAGCTCTTTGGTCAAGTACTCTCCCACAAATCCCAGTTGGAAAACACTGCCCAAGTTCATTGTAAGAAGAATATGATTCAGACACTAGGTTAATAATCAAATATTTATAGCTTAAACTGAAAAAAACAGCAGAAAAGTCCTAAACAGCAGCCAGGTTCAAAAAGGACCTGTCTCCTCTGTCTGTGAAATCTGAGTCTGCTTTTTCCACAACTATTTTTTCTCACTAATTCCAGTAAGAATTACATGATGCCAACACAGGAAAATAAGCTGCACCTTGACATGTTTGGCTACAGGTTATGGTCATGTGTTCTTTTAGATGCCAGAAGTCCATGAATGTGAAGCCTCTAAGAGTGAACCACAGTAAAATTGTTCACAGGGGCAAGTGTTCACCCATGTGAACCCAATTACATGACTGAGTCCTATCTTCTCTTACTTTACCAGAAGAGAATTAGATTGTGGTCTGTCAATAGAATTTTAAATGTGCTCATACTTACAATCCAAAGAAACCCCCAAAAATTCCTTCTGTTTGTAATTTTCTTTCTAAAATTGCTTAGAGTTCCAGATGGTAAGAACTGCTAACCTACTTTTGTGGAGAAAACTATATTTTCTACTTAAAAAGGTAGAGTAAAATTGTATGACATTAGTAGGAGTAGATTTTCAAAAGCAAGAACATTGATCTGCATGCTCTGAAGTCTGCAGACAGCTGAGTGAGCCTCCTCAGCCACCCTGATGTGGATGAGGATGCAAATGTGTGTGTGTTACACACATGCATGGACTCAGTGTCCAGACATTCAGGCAGGAATTTGCCTACCTGAGTCTCTTTCCTGGCACTGAATGTTTTCACTTGTGCTGTGAGAACATCAGAATATAAAGAAATTTTATGTCTCTCTGAACTGTCCTCAGTGAGCTGTTTCTGTCAACTGATCACCATTCTTGATTTTGGACTTAATCCTCCACCCATCCTCCAGTGTGTTACTTAAGGCTGGACTCTAAATGTTGCTTGGCATCAGAACATATTCCTCTGGTGTACACACCTCAGAGGCTGTCCCAAGAAAGTACATTACTTGGATGCTGTGATCACGTTCCTCGTGTAGCAGCCAGTCACAAATGAGATGGGGCTCCTGCACGTGCAAGGGGGATCTGCCAGTTTGTTTAAATGAAGGTTCAAATGCCAGAAAGCAATGGAGGTGGATGACACTGTCAAGCTGCCTCACAGATGTTTGGCTTTCTACACCACCCCCTCTATCATCCTCTCTACTGAGCGACCCAAAGCAGTCCCTACAGCTGCACTTCTGAATGACCAAAGGAATACATCAACTGTTTCCACTTTTGGAAATGATATTATGGAAATTATTCTGGCTTGAGAGAAGCACTGGTGAGGGAATCCTTGCAGTTCTTGTACTAATTTGCATTGACCACTAAATTATCAAGAAGCAGTTCCCTTGTTTCCAAGGACCAATTTCTTTCCAGCTAAAAAAAGATTAAGTATTGAAGCAATTAATATTAAAATGTCACTTCTGAAAACTACATATAAAACCTGGAGAGTCATTGTGTTCTGCAACCTTTACATACTCAAAAATTTTGAAAGTTCTTGGTCCAAAACTCATTGAACGTAGCCTAGTGATGCAGGAGGAGGTTATCACAGCTTCCTTCAGGGTATATTGTGTGCAAGGCTGAAACATGCAGAGCTGTGGAATGTTCCAGAAATCCAGCTGCATGTGGATTCTCCTGTAGTTTTAGTGTCCATGTCTGAGTTATACTGCCCTGGACCTTCCAGAGAAGTCCTGCATTACTCTATGCTTTAAACACAGCACAGCCCCGAGTGTTTAAAGTTTGTCTCACTGAACTCATGAGTAAAAAATGTCAGATTAACAGGTCATCCAGTCCCTTTCCTTGCCTCTGAAAAGCCTGTCCTTTACCATCCCCATAATCCCTTTTTTTAAGAAAAATTCCCCTAGTAATAGATCTCTAGAGACTTCTGAAAAACCATTGAATGACCCAATGGTTGAAGGTGTCTGTTTTCAGTTCCATGACTGCAGCAAACCTCTAGAGCTTAGGACCATTGCTCATTATTTGTCTTTCTTCTACATGGTCCATGGGGGTGTATGGTTCTGCTATGAATATTCTGCTCTTTCACTCCAGTGCCTTGACTACAGCAGCGGAGCCCTGACTGGAGACCTCTGTGAAGACCTGTGTGTGGCACAGAAGCTGGTGTACAAACACTGCCTTTACTATGACAGAGGTAAGAAGGTCATTCAGGCTGATTGGAGAGGCCAGCCCATCATACTGAAATCCAAAAAAGAAATCTTTTCCAGCTACCAGCACCTCAGTATGCTAGAGGAGGTGGAAACACAGGATATCCCTGAAACAGAGCTTCTGCTTATGGTAGCTTTGGAGGTCAAAAATGCCCTGGGGCTAGAACTGTCTAACAATACCATGGGGCCCCTGTGGACAAGCAAGAAGGGACCACGTTGGAAAGCACAGGTGGCCAGCATGTGGTCCTTGCTCCAGCAGGAGGAATATATCTACTTCAGTTTGCTGCAGGACTTCAGCAAACATGTGCTACGAATTATTGGCTCTTGTGGACACTTTTATGCTGTGGAGTATCTCACAGCTGGACACGCCTGGCACAAAACTCTTTTTCCCTTGGAAAACGTGATCAGTCCCTCCCTTACTGGACACAGAAGCAGGGTGAGAGCCATCATTGACATTGCACTCAGCTTTCTGGACATGGTGCAGCACTTTGATAATGATTTCTCTCACCGACTTCACCTGTGCGACATCAAACCAGAGAACTTCGCTATCAGGCATGATCTCACGGTAAGTGAGGCCCTGGGGTGGTGGTCCAGGAATTGGAGGTCAAACTCTAGTCTGAAGGTGACTGTGTAAAAATGGCACTTCCCTCCTTCTGTAGCTTTTGGCTAAGTTTTTGCAAAGCCAATGAATTTACAAGCATCAAGAGAGATTCTCTACTGCTTTTTTTTCTTGTAATGTGTACAGGCACATTTTTGGAGCACTAAATCCTGCTGCTTATTTTGAAAACTTCTTGCTTGCTTCTGTTCCATTTCACTTCTTCAAAGGCACTGGTGCAAGGTCCTTTGGAAGTAGTGAGAGATGCCTTCTAGAGGCAAGGGGATTTCAAAAGCTCTAAATGAAGCTGTAATTTGAGTCATATTTCTGGTAGTGATGCTGAAATGAAAAAAATGTATGAATTTGAACACCAAGGCTGAATTCATGGTCAGCTTATCTGGTCTGGAAACTATGCAAGGATAGCAACATGAAACTCCCTGCTACTGTCACTCTTTGACTTTCATTGTGCAGCTGAAACTCGGACCTGATAGCTATGTATATTTTCTAAGTAGTAGTGCAGATCACATTCGTTCTGTGGACAGAAGTTCCTCTGGTTTTGGCTGGAATTTTGTCTACAGATTTGGGATACCATGCAACGAATAAGTGTTTGAACTAGGCTCCCAATTTGCAGTGTCATCAGTGGAGTTTCTGCACTCTGAATGAATACAGAGCATTTTCAGGGACTTTAGTACTATTTTTAGTACTCACTGATTGTTAATGTAACACTTGTATCTTCAGAGTACTAGACAAACACTACCTAAACGTACAGCCATTAAGAGCAATTAGAAAGTTTCCCCTTCACCCTTCCCTCCCCTCCCATTGTTTACTCAGGTGCAATACAGCTGAACAGGGAACGGGTGAGGAGCTACAGCAAGAAACTAAAGCAAGCTGTACCACTATTTAGGCAAAGCAGGAATTCCTCAAGGCAGGCTTTGCCCATCTTCCTCAGTTACTCAGGGCTGTGGTTGCCTGTGACTGAGCACATGCCAGCGCATCTGTTTCACAATCTAGTGACAGGAAAATAGATTCCATTTAGGGAAAGGGAATGAATTCTGGATGTGTCTTCTCTTATGAGTCCTTTTGGTGAGGCTTGTTTTGCCAGGATCGTCCAGTGACCAATCAGTTCCAGAATGGAGCCTCTTTTTTGTCTCTTATGCTTGTTTTAAGCAATTTTTTTCACTTGCTGGTTTCTTGTATAGGATAATAAAAAACCCCACAATTGTACCACTATTCCTCATTGGAGTAATGAGACTTCTAATGCTCAAAGAAATGTGCCTGGAATGCAACAGTTTTACTTTGAGGATTATTTTCATGTAGGGGGGTTAATCTTCCAGTCTTCACATGCTCTCCTGCAGCACAGAGGGGAGCTGTCTGGTAGATCATCCAGGAGAATTTTAAGCTGCCATGGAGCCACATAAAATACAGAGTTAGTAGGAGGTTAGGGTGAATGCACTGTGTTCTGGGAGAGCTTCCTCTTTTGCCAACACTTCAGAGAAAGCTGGAAAGATTACAGCACCTTAAACATGATTTTAAATCAGGTCATGAGCCAAACTGGGTCCTTCCTGTATTTCCTTGGGTACTTTTTTCATCAACTATGATCATAGCAAAGCCCACCAAAACGTAGCTGTTTATAGGCAGTGTCACCCAGATGTGGCTTCACAGTGTCTAACTGGATGTCCACACATTTTTGTAAAAGATGAATTTCAGTGGAGCCACTGCACCCTTTGGCAGCTGCGTATTTGGGAACCAGGACTGATTTTCCTAGTGGAGCAATGGATCAAATGTGCTGGAAAAGACCTCACCTGGGAGGTCGACGAGTGACACTGGGACTGGGGAAACCCTGCACTACTCTCACTGTCTCTTCTCCAAAGAACTGAACACCAAAACCACAGAAAGCTTAGGGAAGTAAAGAACCAACAACAACAACAATTTGTATAAACATGTAACATTCCTTAGGCTACATCATCATTATAGAGCACTCCAAAATGCTTAAAAATTCTTATGTTTTTAAGATATGCCTCATCTCTGTAAGATTTTTCCCTATGGAAAAAGGAGTAGAACAAAATGAAGATTAGACCATGTTCTCTATTTTGCTTGTGGAAGGTTTATTTGGCCTGCTACCAAACCAGACATCTTTAGTTCCTGGGGCTGATCCAGTTGCTGTTCCAGTCACACAGTTCGTCTTCTCCTGTTACTTGGGAAGTCGAATCTGAAAAATTAAACTATCCTTTGAGCCCAAGTAACTCTGCTTTGCCCAGGTCCCAGACATTTTGCTCTATGAAAATGTGTGTCAGATGCTGCAAGAGAGCATCCCTGGTCCTGACTGTCAAGTGTGAAATGCAGCTGTGAGCATCCGCTGGCTGCATATCCATGGTGTCGGACACAGGCTTCCTTCCCTGTGGTCACCCACAGCTTGGCTCACATCAAGCAGCTGCCATCCCTGTACTGGATTTCTTTCTTTCCCTCTTTATTGCTGTGATTTCTTTAAGTGAAGCATTCACGGGTGGAGTGGCAGAAACAGAGACCACAACCCTTTGCTTCCAGAGAGGTCTCACTCCCAGCACAGGTAGCAGTTCTGGAAACACTTTGTGCTGTGTACACACTGCTCTGAGAGCCTCATGCCAGAGGGAGGAAAGTGACTGACCCCTTTCACTCAGGTTTTTTCTGCTGCGACCAACTTCTGGCTGGGCTCTGTTACAGGATGTATATCTGGACCATATGAACAAGAACTGTGCACAACAAATTTGTCAAACCATAGCAAAGAAGACTGAACGAAGCCAGACCCAGCTTTCAGCAAAGTCAGGGATCTCTTTCTACAGCTGAACAGGCTCAAACCCACAGAATGCAAGGACAGGTTTGCAGGAGCTGTACCAGTGCAGCTATCCTTGCACATCCCACTGCTCCTCTCCACAGTGGCAAAGTCAGGGGTCTAGTCTGAATGCTGGGTTCTAAATTATACTGTCTGGCCCATGGATAATTGTGCACCACCATGTAATTGAGAGGTTGAGGAGCCCTCTGCATATGCTGCACCAGCAAACACATCAATCTTCAGATTGGATAGTTCCACCTTAAGGCAAATCAATCCAATTGATCACAGAGATGCATATTGTTCACAAATATTTTTTCCATTCCTGGTGTCATAGGCATTGGCTGTTTCTGCTTAAAAAGTGATGTTTATAAGGTTAGTGTGGCCCAGTTGAGTGAAATAAAGCCCCTGTGATCCCAGCTCTCTGCCAGCAGATGCTCTCAAAATCAAGTAGCAAAGAATGCCTGCTCAGCCCTGTCCCAGAGGCTGCTCTGTGCCAGATCTGATGGGATGTTTTGATTCACAGGTGGTGGCCATTGATGTGGATATGGCCTTTTTTGAACCCAAAATGAGGGACATCCTGGAACAGAAGTGCACAGGAGATGAAGACTGTAATTTCTTTGATTGCTTTTCAAAATGCAATCTGAAAATCAGAAAATGTGGAGCACAGAGAGCCAATAACAACTTGCAAGTGAGTAGACACAGCTGTTTTATGCATCCATTCCTTTTAAAATCACCCTGACTATAAAATTCATGGTATGTACTAGGAGACTGTGAGATGAAGACAGCCAGGTTTTTAAACGTGTCCACATAAGTGTCAGTCCTGTTCAGAAATCTTGTCTTGAGACACACAAACAGATCTTTATATTCACTATATGTAGTGTTTATGGTTTTCTGTAGGTGTTAGCCTAGTGCCACAGACAGGAGAGCAGAGTAAGTAGGGGCAGGGGATTAGCACTTCTGTCTCCACTGATGGTAAAGTCACATCCTTGAGTTGCACCTCAAATCCTGTGCTCATTTCTGGGCCCCTGACTTCAACAAAGACATTGAGGTGCTGGAGATTGTCCAGAGAAGTGCAACAGAGCTGATGAAGGGTCTGGAACACAGGACTTGTAGGGAGTGGCTGAGGGAGCTGGAGATGTTTAGGCTGGAAAAAAGGAGGCTCAGGGACATTTTACTGCTCTCTGTAACTACCTGAAAGGAGGTTGCAGTGAGGTGGGTGTTGGCCTCCTCCCAAGTAACAAGTGGTAAGACGATATAAAATGACACCAAGTTGCACCAGGGAGGCTTTAGGTTCAATATGAGGAAAAATTCCTGAAAGAGTAGTCAAGCATTGGAACACACTGCCCAGGGAAGTGGTGGAATCACCATCCCTGTGAGTGTTCAGAAAACTTGTAGATGTGGCACTCGAGGACATGGTTTAGTGATGGACTTGGCAGTGCTGCATTGACACTTGGACTCAATGACCTTAAAAGGCTTTTCCAACCTCAGTGATTCTACGGTTCTGTGAAAGTTGAGGCTGTCTGAGGGTAAGAAGTGGTTGTGATTCTCCACTCTACAGATGTAGTGTGTAGTGGAAAGGGGTGTCCATGGAGTTCTTGGCTTTGGGATGAGGTGTCTTACAGCTCACCCAGCTTGTGTTGGTGGGAGCCACTGATACAACAGTGAGGCTGGGAGGATGTAGCTTGTCGGCCTTTTGCCTGCTTCCTCCCATCCCCTCACTTTCACCACTTGCTATGCAGAATCATAGAATTGTGTATGTTGGAAAAGACCTTTAAGATCATCAAGTCTAACCATTAACCTAGCACTGCTAAGTCCACCAACAGATCACACCTCTAGTGCCACATCTGCACATCTTTTAAATATTCCAGGGATAGTGACTCATCTGATTTCTTGGGAAGCTCATTCCAGTGCTTGACAACCATTTTGGTAAAGAATGTTATCCTATTTTCCAATCTAGACCTCCCCTGGCATAACTTGAGGCCATTTCCCCTTATGTTGCTTGTCACTCTGGAGCAGAGGCTGATCCTCACCTGGCTACAACCTCCTTTCAGGAGGGCAATAAGGTCCTCCCTCAGCATCCTCTTTCCCAGACTAAACAACCCCAGCTCCCCCAGCCACTCAGGAGATGTGTGAAGTGCAGGAGCAGCCTGAGCAGAAGGGCCACCCCTTAGCTAGAGTGTAGCCTTTGTAGATGCTCCTTTTCTACACCTCCCTCTTCAAATGGCTGAAGGCATTTTGGATTCAGATGACATTTTGCTACAGTCCCAGGGATGCAGTGGGGCATTAGTTGTAGCTTCTGAAACACAACCATCTGCTCTTTTTCCTTTCCCCAGGTAATCTGTGACAAAATATTCCGTCGCTGGTTTTCCCCAAGCCTCAGAGGACCACTGGTTTCCCTGCCCCTGCAGCTGCAGCTGCAGAAAGCCGTGCAGGAGTGTGCTCAGCCGGGGCACACGGGTGCCACGGGGCACCAGAGGACTCTGAGATCTCTCTCCGAGCTGTACCACCTGCTTCGGGTCACTCAGCGAGAACTGCAAGGGGCAGAGTAGGCACAAAAGGCAGAACTGCAAAGGCCACATCCCAGTCTCTCTGCCATCTCTCCTAAACCTGTACTTTTACAGCACAGAGATTGCTTTTCTGCTATGCAAATGAAGTTCATGGCTGCTGGTGCAGCATGCCCTGATAATATCCTGTCAAGTGTTAAATTGCTTTACATTACTTGGGTTCTGCTCTTGCTTATTTTCCTGAGCCAGCACTACTCCTCTCCATCAGCATTCAGCACAAACTTCTGAGCTGTAGTCACTGCTCAGATAGCATCAGTCTGAGTGTGATGCTCAGAGGATGCATTTACAGAAGAAAAGTGTAAGTGCAGCAAAACTCTATCAATAATTAAAAGAATGGGTGAGTGGGTGTGAAAGTGTACATGTATGGTGTTTGTTTTAGTTTCTCTGTCAAATGAGGGGTTTTTTACAGTAGAGACAGAGAATTCTGTATGAAAAAAAAAGAGGGGGATCTCAAACAGGAACATGTACTGTGACATAAGAAAAGGGTTGCTTTTGTACAAAGCAGTCCTTTCTGATGTCCCCAAATGCATTTTCTCCAGGGCATTGCATTACCTGTGCCATTGCTAACTCTTTTGCGGAAAAATTATATAAAGGTGCTTTGGACTTTTCTAGAGCAAAATAATTATACCCTTGCTGAGCTCCCATGTGGGTACTCATATTCTGCAGTGAAGAGGTATGAATAATGCTACTGGATTTTCCCATGTGAACAAGCCCTCAGGCACTTGTACATCAGAGCACTTGATAAGAAGCACTCCTTTGCCAGAGAGCAGAATTGCCCAGGAATGTCAACAATCTGTCCTTTGCACAGAACAATATCCAGACCCAGAGTTTTCTTCCACGGTATTTTTTTAATGAACAAAAGGAAAATTTTTTGGTACAAATTCATTATTTTGCAATCAGTTACATAAATAAAGATCTCAAGATTAACTTAAAAACATTAACTTTGCCTTTCAAATGTGCAGAGCTGTGGATGGAGAAACTAACATGGGTTCAGGAGATACTACAAGTGCATAGGCCCAGTACCAGCCAATGTCTCCAGGACCTGGTTTTGGCATGAGGGCATTGCAAACCCCACAAACAGGGATCCCAGCAGCCTATTCAGTTTTGAAGAATCAATGTTAAGACTGGCAATACTGGTTTGTGGATGTGAGAAGTGTAACAACACTTAATCTGCTCCTTCTTTATGTCCCTCAGCCTTATGACAGCTGTGAAGCCTGTGAGCACTAATTAGACATAAACTTTCTATTTCTCAAGTGGTTCTTTAAAGTAAAGCTAAAGACTGCCTGTGACCAGAAAAATGGGAACTGCTTACAAGACCTTGACCCCTTAAAACCTAGCTCAAATTTTCATACTGGTACTATATATATATATATATTTTCTGCAATAAGCTATCATATTTTTAAAAATCATGCAAGCCCTCAAGAAACTCAAAGCAAGAACAAGGTCAGCTGCCTTGCCTGGGGCTGGACAAGCTGCTGCTAGACTGGAACTCCAGCTTAGGAGCTCCTGACTGGTAAAGTTGCTCTCAGTCCATGCTTCTCCTTTAGCCAGCCAGGCAAAGAATGTTTCAATACTTTAAGATCACTCTTTGCAAAAGTAGGAAGGAAAAGCAGAATAAGAAGAAACACGAATTCCAGAACTAGCCTTGTTACAAAGTAAGGAAATAGATGGAGAAAATAATTAAGGACAGAATCAGACTGTGGCAAAGGAGTGGGGATTGGTAAAGTATCAGTTAAAGAGAGCACAAGGAAAGAGAGATGAAGGAAAAATTTTTAAAAAAAATGAAGTAAAAATATGTCAGCCTTTGTAGAAAAGCTTTCTTGATTTGTGATGCAAGATTCAATAAAGTGACATTTAGTCTGAGGAAGAAGAGACTGAAGATAAACATGATAAATCTCTTTAAAAAAATTAAGAGGTTGATAAAAAGAGAGTAGGAGAAAACTGCCCTGTCCAGATTTCCTTGGTGGATATGGCTAGCAGTGAGATTAAACTGTAGCAAGGAAGAAAACAGGTAAGATAATTGCTACAGACTTTCTGAAGAAAGGAACAGTGAAGGTACCACACCAAAAACAACAAAAAAAAATCATCTGGGAAAGCTTCAGACTTCATAAATTGTGTTTTTTAACTACAGGCAAGAGTGAGTGCCTGTCAGGAATTATGTACATGAAGTCAGTGATGCTGCCTTGAGGTAACCTTTTATCTCCAAGTCATGTGATTCTGTTATCACTAGTTAGCATTTGTGCTCTTGTGACTCCCTCACAACAAATCCCTTCTTCTGAGACTCAAGAATACATATCTCTCCCTTTATCTATGCAAATCTGTGGGTTCCCCCATGAAGGGAAGGCACAGAGATCTCCAATGATCTCACAATTCCATGTGCAAATGACCCTACAGAACCTGCTGGTGTGATCCTGTCTCCCCCATACAACCTCCCTACTGATGGCACTGGTCCTTGCTAGGTCAGGAGGGACTCAATATATATCCCAGATATATTTTTGCTGGGGATATATTCTGCTGGGGAACCTGAAGATACTATATATCATTGTGTTCCTATTTCCCTGGTCCCGTTCTTTCCTCCTTCCCAAGCTCACAGGGTACCTTCAGGGAAAAGCAGGCACCATATAGACCCTCAGTGCTTTGCAACAGAGTCATGCTCCCCCCATGGCAAGGCTCCCCTTCCCATTTCCAGGTTTTTCCATTTCAGACAGGATAAATTTCTGTTGGGTGGGATATTCCACTTTTAAAACCAATGGAAAAAACATAGTGAAATGAACACTGGTGGCAGCCAAATGCTAGTGGAATGTGACTCTGCTCAGAAGATCCTTTTTCCTTGGCAGGATATAGGAAGGCAAGCTGCCTTTGACAGATTTCTCCAACCCCCTCAGGGCCTGGCTGCAGCCACCTCCACCTGGCAGGGACCTCCTTCCCCCACACCACACTTTCCCAGGACATTAGGTTTCACTTCTTTTCAGGGTATGGAGAATAATCCTCAGAAACCTCTAAGATCGGCACAATTGGGTTATTTGTCCTTGGCTGGGCTGTGAGATTACATATCACTGATGCAGCCAGCTCCAGGCAGGCTGTGGTGCACACCTTCAAGGAGGCAAGGAGAATCTGACATGCTCTGTGAACACTGGGCTTGATTCTTCACAGTCCCCCACGTGCTTTGTAAAGTCACTAAATCCTGGGAAACAGGAGAGAAAGCACTACCAGAGAAGCAAATGAAATATTGCAATTTAATTAACACAGGTAGCAATGACCAAAACAGGAATAAAACCGTAGTTGTACATTTATCTCCTTGGGACAGAAAGAAAAAGTTAAGGCCCTGGTTTAGTGGCCATTGACCCTAAAGAGAAAAGTGCAAACTGCTGTAATTTGAGCCTGTATGATTTTACAACCGCATTTTCGATGAAAATATTTTTTCTGGGTGGAAAAATCTCTACAGGTGTTTAACAGGAAGAGCCAGGACTGGTGCTCCTTTCTGATGAAGCCCCTTTCATGCTGCCCTGGCAGCACTGCCCACCCCTCTTTGGTAGTGCACTGTAGCTTTGCAAAGACTGTATAAGATTCTTCCCACTGCTCATCCTTTCCATATAAAAGATGTCTTACACAGGTTCACTAATAGCATTTGGTTACACTGGCAACAGCCACTTTAGTCCAAGATGTCTGTTGCCATTCAATTGATCTCAGCCCCATCCCCTTGCTCTGTCAGTCTGTTCCCATATCCTTTTTGCCCTATATAAGTGGCATTACCTCCTGATTAATTTCTACCACTTGCTGAATTAATGCCTTAGTCAGCAACTTCTACCCCATATTTATGGCTCCCTGTGAAACAGGAATGGCATTAAGTCATTGTTTATTCCTTCTTTGCATCTCAGTTAGCAGCATGTGCTTCAACTCTGCAATAATCCTAATACACTGTCTGTTCCCACATTTTACAAGAGGAGAGTCCAGTTGGAGGTCTACTTCATCTTTAGGAAATCTTTAGGAAAGATAAATTCAACCCGGTGCTCAAGATTTTTACAGAACTACTGATTTTCTCCAACTGGCATTTTATGCTC
The DNA here is from genome assembly GCF_029582105.1 of Oenanthe melanoleuca. Lineage (NCBI taxonomy): Eukaryota > Metazoa > Chordata > Aves > Passeriformes > Muscicapidae > Oenanthe > Oenanthe melanoleuca. Next base: position 57,065,460 of record NC_079335.1, on the reverse strand, counting down.
TGCAAAAAAACATCTGCAAGCAATAGTCCTGCACTAGGATGATATAAAACAGAGCAGAACTCCTTGTCCCAAAGGGGTTATGTTGTCCCCTCTGTGTTTCTAGGTTGACTCAATGGTAACTAGCCCAGAAAAGCAGGTCATTGCTGTAGCCAGGGTTGTTCTTACAGATACTATGTGACTTCCCAGACTCCCCCTTCACTGACAGCATTCAGATATGTTGCTGGTGGCATCACTAGAAATAACAACAGATATTTGGTTTTGGGAGAAAAGAGAGGGAAGGGTTTCCCTTTTTTTTTTAATTTAAAACATTGACTGAACAACACATTTCCTAAATGGGACCAAAGAAGTTAGGGACTCCTCACTGATATTTTTTTCTTTTGTTATAAAGCTGGCCTATTTTTGTGTAGATAAAAAAAAGAGAAAACAAACAAACAAACAGAAAATCCCAATCAAACAAAAAAACCCAACCCAATAAAAAACAAACTAAATTTTAAAAAATTAAGCCAGGTACCAGGTGCCTGTCTTTCAGCAGATCATATTGTAATATGTAATGGCCAGGAAGGTAATAAATTTCAATTTTTAATGGGTTTCTGGCTGTGACATGGGAGCCTTGTAGTTGTGATGCCAGTCTATACATTTGAACAGCCAACTATAAAGCAAACCCAGAGCCTGTATCAGTGGCTGCAAACAATCAGATTAGCTATTTTGGCAGATGCCCTCTGAAGCCTAGTACAAATGAAAAATGAAATTCCTCTGTCTGGGCCACATGTAGTGAGTCCACACAATAGCAGAGTCACTCTGCAGGAGCCTCAGTTGCTGCCACTTTCCTGGATCCTCAGTGAAATCAGGAGAAAGGCTACTGGGCTTTCAGTAGCAAAAAGACAGCAACACATGGCGAGGGAAAGAATGAGATGCTTGGAAGAATGAAAATCCAGAACAATTGAAGTCAGAACCAAAGAGATAAGAAACTCCATACTGAAAATTCAGAGATTGTCAATGAATTGATTGGGAAAAAAAATCCAACATTTCCATTGTAGTTCTTTAAAATAAAAAAGTGCTGTAGCACAGGGGATATAGTGCAGCCATCTCCAAAGCCATTTGTTGTATGTGTCTAAGGATCTGTCAAATAGACTGCAGAGCTGTATAATGACATCTGCAGCCTGAAGGCTAGACGGAATAAAATCACTTAGAAAAAGCTTTTAGAACTACTATTTACATAAATGCATAAAACTGCCCTAATTAGCAACAATGTCAGCCAAAAAGAGAGAAAGGAGAGTTTTTCTCACTGATAGTGTTATTTTATCTATAAATTAAAGTATGGCAAAATGCTGAAATTCCTGAAAGGCTACAGTCCATAATCCTGTGGGTAAAGTTTTGATCCTGCAGACTTGGACCCCAGAGCAGCAGAGTGACTTCTGAGCTCCTTTAAACACCATGATTCTTGGTGCCTTCTGCAGTGTACTCTGAGCTCCTTCTCCTGTAAACTGGAGGGGATTTTTCCTGCACTACAAAATGTGCCTAAGTGATGTTGGCAGCCAGAAGGATGTGTGTATGATCCAGTGCATAATCACTTCCACAAGCATCTGCTGCTAGTGCTTTCAAGATACATGTAATCCAAGCTGGAGACTATTGTGAATACCTCTCATTTTCCCTTGCTGGTTCTTCAGCAGTTTGCTTCTAGCTAGTTAGAAACAGAATCCCCCATCCTGCTCAAATTGGTTATAATCTCTCCAAGATTCATGCTACAGCAGGAAAAGAACAAACTGCCTTGAGTTCAGGATGGGTTCATTCTCTTAAAGGTACGACATGCAGGAAAGAACAGAGGTCAGTTTTTATTTCTAAAGAGGAAGTTAAATATAAGTAGTGAAAAAAAAAAAATTCAGCCAATATCCCATGTACATTAATGAGCTAACATTCCTCTGTATTTGCATAATTCAAAGCCCTCTGCTTCTTTCCAAGTCAAAAGAAAATTTAGAAAGCACAATGTGTCTGCTACTCAAATTTCACGGGTATGGTAATTAATTATTTCCCATTTCTATGTGAGACTTTTCAGGTTTTATCTTTGACCTTAGGAAATGGATTTTTTCCCTTATCCCAAGAAAGGGAATAGCTGGGAAAAGGCAGTTTTTTGGGTTTTTTTCCTGCTGTAAAAGGGTTATTAAGTACCAATCTAATCTTGCAGGGAGTTATCAGTGGCTAAATATTTATTACATGAACCAGAGCCTATTTAATGGAATCAAATGTCTAACAATAGCTAAATAAATATCCAAGTAATTACTGCAGAGTTCAGAATTTTTTTAATGTAATGATACCAGTATTTGTCTATCTGATGATATATGCCTGTGTAAGTGGTTTGCCAAACATATGTCCAGATGTGCATTCACATGGATTCAGCCTTCATCTGACTCTTATCAAAGCTGTGACCAGAGCACAGAGGAACAAACCATCCCTTGGAATGTTATAGCCATCTTTCTTTTAGTCTTTGTATTCTATTTTTTTGTAGAGTAAAGGCAGTGTGCAGACAGATATTCAGCAGTTCCTTTGTTGAACTGTGACTTCATGTTATAAATGCTCAGTGGGCAGACGACAAATGCCTGGGGTTTTATTTTTCATATTATACTCTATATAAATTGGGAAATGCAAGAATAATTACCAACATGAATGAGCATCACACTGTACACAGAAATAATGAAAAATTAACAGAATGCTTAATCAATTATTGTGGTTTTACCCATTGATTTCACTGTGTTTTCTTGAGTTATTAAAGAGTTACATTTTTTTGGATCAGTTTCTAGTCTCCAACTCTTAGAAAATATTGGATAAACAGTGTTATATTAGCCAAAGCAATATCACGGAAGAGGCATTAGATAATGCAAGTATCCTGCCTGAATTTCCATTGCCATTTCAGTAAATATCTTTCAAAAGTGAAGAAATGAAGCCAAGAGCTGGACAGGACAGTGATAAGCTCCATTGAAAAGCCTGGAAATGGACTGTGCAAGGACAGTTCTTCAGTCCCACCTCATTCATTTTGCACTAGTTTCCCCCCGAATACGAAGTCACATGTGATACTGGCATGTTTGAAGGCTCAGGCTGGATTTACACCAACATAATTCAGTGGCATTTAAGTGTGTGCTCTTGATTCATGTCAGCAGGAGAGCAGGGTCTCCTTGTGTTTTTAAATGGGCAGAGGTAGGAGTGACATGAGCAATAAACTCATTTAATAAAAGTGAGAACGCAGATGTTTAACTATAGCCTAGTGCTTTTCTCCTTTCCATTGTGGGAATCTCTTTGGAAAGGCTGCACCCACCTGGATCTTCAGGGATCTTCCTCAAGGACTGTGGCACAGCCCATTGCTATCCCTCCATACACACTGACCAATGATGCCTGGCTCAGAGGCTGGGCTCTACTCTCACAGCAGGCACCTCCTCTTGGCTCTGGGGCAGGACAAAGGACTTCGAGATGCAGCTCAGGAGAATTCTTCTCTCCTGCACCTGGAAAATGAGCAGATAGATCAGACTGCCCTGCTGGCTGAGGGCTGAATCTCAGCCCCTCTCCTCTGACTGCACTGACCATTAGGCACTGAGTTACAAGTGTCCACTCTCTCAACTCTTGAGTGAAAACTCACTGGGAAATAAAAACTACTTCTCTAATGGATCTCCATAGGATACTGGAGGATGAATCTCTAGCATCATTCCCAGTATTGAAGTGTCTCACCCAGGAAAGTCTCTTTCATAGCTGGGACCCTTCCCAGTCGCAGCACAATGATGAGGAGCTCACCCCTGCCACCCTTCTGTTCTGGCTGCAGAAGAGAAGGAAACAACTTTTTCTGTAATGAGACTGGCACTTCAGAGGAACATCACATTCATGCCAAGAGCAGCAGTGAAAGAATACAAAACAAATGTGGCACCATGGATGTTCCTCATCTATTGATATCACCCTATCCCACAGCCTTTACACAAACTTTACTGAGAAAGACCTACTCTCATAGTATAGACTGATGCAAAAAAATTGTGGGGGTGTATTTAATACCTGCTTTTCCATGTGGGAAACTGAGAAGGATTTCCTGAATAATCAGTACAAAATAGAGTATTCTTTTTCTAAGTTTAAAGGAAGAGAAAGAATTTGTTTGGCTCCATCCTTTTATATTATAGATGACAAAACACAGCAAGGGTGTGTCTAATTTTAAGTCCAAGAGTCCACAAAGCTGTCAGCCAGCTCAGATGCCATCTCTGTAAGCAACAGGGATTTAAATGCAGGCACGCACACCTGTCTGGGCATTTGGATAAAAGTCTGGTAGCTGGATTGTGCAACTACATAGCTATAAATATTTAAACTGGCTGCTCTGAGTGCATGTTCTCAAGCTGCAAAGATGCTGGAAAGCAGAGCACAGCTGGAGCCATGCCAAATCAATAGGTATGGGCTTTGAAAGGGTGCTTGTATGGATCTCTGCAGTCATTTCTGGTACTGTGAAGTGCTTGCTATTAAAAGCAGAGGATAACAGTGGATTTTCATTAGAAGAGGCAAGCCCTACAGAAAACCTCACACCCTCTGTCTTGCATAGGAATAGGGAAGATTGTTATGAGGAGAGGCTGAGAGACTGGGCTTGTTTAACCTTAAGCAGTGACTCCTGTGTACAGCTAATGGAGGCATGTACAGGAAATCAAGCCAAACCCTCCACAGAAGTGCACAATGGCAGGACAAGAGACAACAGGCACAAGCAGGAACCCAGGAAATTCCAACTTGGTATTAAGAGAAGGTTTTATACAGTGAAAAGGGACAAGCACTGGAATAGTGTTCCAAAGAGGTTGTAGAGTTCAATCCCTGCAGTCTGATTTCTCTCTGAAGAATTCAGAGAGACCCCTGATTCACTGACTCCAACATATGCCCCTGGAGACAGAAGAAGCTTGACAGGACAAAACCCTGAGAAATCCAGTCTAACTGATCACTTTTGAGCTAGAGATTGGACTAGGTGGCCTTTATGCCTCAGTAGCAGCATGGAGCCTTTCAGAAATGTCAACCACATTTCGAAAATCAAAGAAACATAATGGCCTTTGCAAACTATTGTTATTCAAAATACCTAAATATTTCTCTTAACCGTGGCTTTCATTCATGTGAAGAAGCCAAGGGCCTAGGTCTCCATCTAACAGGTGGCCCATCAGTTTGCAGGCATCTTCTACTCTCAGCTGAAGTACAGATTTCACACCCTGGCCTAGCCAAAGCCAGCTCAAGCTAGCTGAGGAAGCTGAGGAATGGGAAGAACAAGGGCTCCGTGAATGCCAAGGAACAGCAGAGTTGCATTGCTAATAGGGTGAATCCTCTGCAAAATTCTTGGATCCCAAAACAATATACATCTGAACTTCTAGGAAAATATGATCATGGTTTAAATATTTTGGTATCTGTCCCAGGCCAAGTGCATAAGGGCCTCACTGTGCCAGGGGCTGGACAGGACCAGGGCAATAAACAATGCCTGAGTTTGCATTCATGTCTGGGCTTCTCTGAGAGAACCTGCGAGTTATATCAGTATAATCTATGTCCACTGCAGGACCTCAACATGAAAAAAAATCAGAATCACCCCAAACAGTTTGGTATATTCTTTTATGTGGCTTAGATTCTCTCTTCCAAACAGAACCTCTGTCCTCAGAAAAACCCAGTACTCCTCCTTTATCCCAAGCACAATTGCAAAATTAAGAACAACAACAAAAAAAAAAAGACCTGCCAAGCACTGGAGGTATAAAAATATTAAAAAGTATCTACCACATTACTAGCAGAAAATTATAAAATGGATTCTATAGGAATATGAAAATAAATGTTCTTTAGTTGTTCGGATGAATAAGACATAGCACGATTCTAAATAATGTATTACTGTTGTTACAAGCTTGAATATTATTGCCTCTATCCCCCAAAGAAGTAGTATATGTTCCAGACACAAAAGGGTTGTTGTTTTGTGTTTAGTGTTGGTTTTTTTTAAAACATTATGCCAAGTTGCTGTTTTCAAACACATGTCAATGCTGGGAAGAAATGGGCATGTATCCATCTTGCTTTCAGGCCAAACCATTTAACCAGAACTGGGAATACTGACAAACTTTCTCAACCCTTCTCTCTCTCTCTAGTGCAGTTGTATAAAGTAGCCCTTTTCAGAGCTCTCTGTGAAAATGACCAGTATAAATATCACACACTGTGTTTCCATTTATCAAGTGGAAAATTATTTTTAACACACTTCCAGAGAAAGGTAACAGGTAAGCAGTCAATATTCATATAGCCATTTTAATGGGGGATATGCCAGTCTATAAATCAATAGCTGGCTCGATGCCATTTGCTTCTGAATGGAAACCAACTATTTTTGCAGAGCTCTGCTCACAACAGCTGAGCATCAATGCTAAGTAATGTGTAGCTATTAGGGAAAAACTGAGCATGACAACACAAATCACGGAGCCCCTGATGAAGATCTCTGCACATGGCTGCTTCTTCTAATCACCAGCAGAATTTAATGAGACACCTGCAGTTTATACACACTCTTGTTCCAACATAAATTGCCCTGAGAGCACAAAGTCTTCTTTTAAAAAATATTCTTCAGTAAACTATAAACCACAAAGAGTTCATTGTCACTAATAATGCACTCCTCATTAATTTATAATGGCATGAAACAATAGTCCCTCATACATAACTTACAACAGATCTGAAGATTAAATTGAAGAATGCCAAGATCTCCTAATTAGCAGTTTTCTACCATTTAGATTTTCATTAATAAAACAGTGCTGGAGACCTTGAAATTGACCACTTGCAAGGCTGCAAAAACATTAGTTCTTCTTAAATCTGACCCACATGAGATGAGGGAGAGAACTGCATGTATCTCATGAGTCTCTAAGTAGGAACAAATTCAGTCAGGTTGGGATTCCTCCTTTGCTTGAAGCTGCAAGGGCATTCAGCTGTAGGCACAGATGCTCATGCCTTGCCTTCATCCTTCCATTGTAGTGAAAGGGCAGTTTGGTTTGCCAAAAAACCATCAAGGCAGTTCATCAGAATGCCAGAAAGGATGAAGACTACGTATCTCTTGTCATAACTTATCAGATCTGTAGAGAAGGGGCAGTAAATCCCCTCATTTTCTAACTGGCAATGTGTTCTTTGCCTCTTGGTGGAGGAAACAGAGAAGGGTGTCTGCTAAAAGCAAAACCAAACCAAACTCCTCTGAATCAGTGGGCTCAGAGAGAGAGAGCAAAGGCTTGTTGCTGAGAATTAGGGATATCCTCCAAGTTAGCAGCTGGAAGTTGCTGGCAGGAATTGCTGAATCTCTGGGGCACCCTGGGGCTTTATTGTCTTGAACCAGAACTTGGAGTGGCCACAGCACAGAAGCCTATCAAACTCTCCTCAGTAGGTGCACAGGCTTCCCAGGAATTCTGATACAAGCTGGTTTGTGACCATTGACAACAGCATTTTGACTTTTTAACATCCAGGGTGAATACTTGAGGATCTTTGATGTAATTTTGTTGCAAATATCTGAGAGTTACTTTAGGATGTTCCTCGGAAGTCCCCTCAGATATTGTGAGCACCTTATAAATTGTGCTGCAAGCCTGCTGCTTGTAGGAGGAAAAAGATTTGTGGCATTACTTAGTGGATCAGCATTTAATAGAAGTATTGAAAAAAGAGAAGGGAATTTCATTCTGCTCCTCTTCTGTTGTCAGAGACAATCGATTTGTCAGTGGCTGCCTGTCCAGCATTTCCTACCCCCTTCCCTCCTTGGACAATAGCTGCATTTCCCACTATGCCAGCAGATATAAATAGACACATCTCTATGAAGTTAATGGAGCTGGGGCTTTTCACACGGTCTGAGGACCTGGTGCTGAGCATTTTAAACTGGCTGTGCAGTTGCATCAGTTATCAAATAAGACATGTCAGCAACTCTTGAGTCAGACCAAAGAGTTGTCTAGCAGCCCTGCTAGCAGGAAAGCCACAAATGCTGGTATCTTTTACAATATGTTACTTATAGAAGAAAAAGAAAAGGGAGTGCATTTTTATTCTTCTCACATTATTCAGAGATTTTCTCATCACCAGAACAAGAAAGTGTCAGAATAAATGTAATTGAAAAACCATTTTTTAATAAAATAAATGGAGCCTTCTTTGGCAACAGGAGTGAAAGAGAATAATGTTAATGGAATTTTCATTAAAGAAAACTTCTTTGCAAAACAGTACATACTATTGGGAGAGAAAAATTAGCAGTCAGATCCTCACTGGTTGCAATCTGGCATGGTTCTAGTGACAGACTAACATCTCGTCTAGTGTTGCAAGCGAAATTACACAGTCAAGTTGTGCTCTGAGATATGCATTTGTTATGAACTACTTCATATTGGTTACTGGTTACCTCAGGGCAGAAGAGTAAATTCATTTTTATTAATGAGAAATGTGCAGGTGACATTTAAAAGTGAACTCCTCGAGGGTTTGGCCTTCCCTAAAACTAAGAACAAAAACAGTATACAAAAAGTACAGGAAGAAAGGTATCCCTGACCTTTGGGACAGCATCTTCACCCTGAAGATTGCAGCAGTACCATGCCTTGTTGAATTTTAAGGCTATAAGAACAGCGAAAAAGATAATGCAGCATAGTTCCTAGTGTAATGGAGAAGCAAGAGAGAAGGAGAGCTTTATTTAAAGAAATACTACACATATATAAAGGGTAGTACTTGAAAAACAAAATAGAAAAGACTCATTGGTCAAAGAAGGCAGCACCTCTCTAAAAACATACTTTTGCAAAACATCTCATGCACCCTGCAGGTGCATAATCATTGTTATAATTCCTTGACCTTGTAAAGGCTGAGAAAGGCAAGGACTCAAGGCTACTTTTTCCCAGTAGTATTCAACGACAATGCCTTGCATTGCCACCCTGGGCTGCCATCCTGCCTGCCCAGCAAAGCACATAGAAACCCAAGGTAGTGCTGGCATTGACAGCTCTAAAGAACCAACCATCTCCATGGCCTGCAGCACTGGAAGGAAATCAGGTGGTGGGGATGTCCATGGAGATGTCTGTGCCTCTCTCCTTCACTCTTTTTGGAAGGGGGAAGAGGACAGCCAGGCAGGCTGTCTCCCAGGACAGCCTCCCTGGGGTCAGGAGCAGGCTCACTGCAAGCTCATTCCCTTTCCTTTGTTGGCTGGAAAGGTGAGGTGGCATCTGGCAGTGTTCCAGAGGGAAGCAGGTGATGAAATATGTTGAAACACATATGCAACAAATGGAGAAACAGGTGAATAAACATAAAATACAAAATACAGAGAAAAGAAACCCTTTTTCCTATCAGCTAAATTATAGCTGGAGGGGCACAGACTAATTCCATTAGGAAACCCACAATGCCTGAGAGACACAGGAAAAATCTGAAACTGAGCAGAAAATCTGTTCAGGCTGAAGCCACTGAGAGAGCTGGTGACAGAAATTACTCCAAGGTGTGGAGCAGAGCCAGGGAAAACAGAAAACAGTTGATGAGACCCTACAAAAGACTGGATATAAATTGCTCTAAAGAAGTGCAGTGCTCATGAGGATTGGATTCAAGGGTCCTTCAGTATTATTTCTAGTACAAAGCCTTAACAGCCAGCTGCTTTTGGAAATGGTTTAGCAACTTTTTAAAGAATGAGGAATACAAATTAATTAAAGCAAATATTTTGGGGGAAAAAAATGGTATTTGCTTTGAAATATGTCCACAAGAATACAAAAATGGCATGGAACTAGTGCGCTTTTTTTTGCCCAAGCTACCTACTATGCCTAATGCCTAGAATCTGTTGATCTGTGGCTTCTCAGCAACAGGAGCAATCTTGCAAATGCTTAAATTTTGATACCTAAGAATAGCCCAATTTGTGAGCTGTCTCAAAGTGTATTTCCCCAGTTTCTAAAACCCTTTTGCAAAATTGGCACAGTAGACATCCCAATACAAATAATGATTTTCAGAGAACAGACCCACCATTTGGAAACTTGAAATTTTGAGTAAATGGGGACTTTGAGATAAAAAACTCTCCATAACATTTAGGATACTTCTGTTGCTGTGAATGACATCACCATGCTGCATAAACAAACCTCTAATTTTAGTGTCACTCTTTAAAGCATTTACAAATACTTGCATGCCCTATATTAACGGAGTGCATATAAAGTATTTTAAAATATTTTAAAGCTATTAAAGCTTTTAGTAGCTTTAAAATATTTTTAATAAACAAAATCTTTTTTTCATTTTTCAGTACTGAGATCAAAGCATAAGCAATTCCTATAAACATTTTATTTGAACCAGCATTAGAAATCCATTTGGCATTTGTTGTACCATTTGCCTCATTCTTATGTAGAAGTCTCCTATCCTGTTTTGTATATAATTTTTTTTATTACTGTAATTTTGGTTGCAACTAATCACACACATTAAAAATCATCTAGCTCTGAATAAGTCTTTATAAAAATTTTGACGCTCTGTGCTGCTCATTCTCGATAACTGATGTATTAATGAGCACCTGATTTAAAATGCATAGTGCAAATACAAAGTGCTAATTACAGCGATCCAAACTGCAATCAAGGTTTTCATGGCTCTGCAGTGAGTGACATGGCATTCATAGCTACCAGCTGTAGCCTAGGCTACATATAAGCCCTTGTTTCCTAATGTATTCCCAGTGAACAACTTCCCTGGCTGTGGGGCAGGAGGCTTACTGTGTTCTCTGGGAATAAATGGCACTGCAAGACCATATGAACTCAAATCTTGATGTCTACTTTCTCACCAACCTGAGTCTGAAACAACCCCTCAAGACATGTATACCCTCCCTTCCAAAACCACATCAGGCCATCCTATTGTTAAATAAATAATTGTAAATTAAATTCTACAATTGAGAAAGCAATATATATATATTTAGATACACAATTAGATATGGCTCATAATTGCAGTTTCAGAGTCTTTTTATTCCTCTGAGATGCCTGATGGTTGGGAAGTGCTCTGCAGGCTTTGACTCGAGCCTGAGATTTCCCCAGTGCAGCTGGCACAGCTCTGTAAGACTATGCTCAGAAGCAATTGCTAGATCAGATCCTTAATTTGTACTTGACAATGTTCAACTCATACACACAGTTGGTGGGTGGGGGAGTTTGAGGGCTTTCGAATTGTGTGGGGAAAAGGAAAAAATAGACTTTGTTCTGTATTTAGTATTTGAAAATTATAAATCTCTTTTATATTCTCTAAGTTACAACATGGATGTGGAGTGAGATTTAGATTTTAATCTTTTTACTGAAGTAAAATAATTAAAAGGGTTTCACAAACTCATTTATTTCCACATGAAATATTCTATTTCAGGAATGCTTGAGAAAGTGTTTCAGAAGTCAGTGATTTAAAGCAAGCAGCTGCATACTGATAACAGGCACTGCAGCTTTAGATCACACGAATCCACTCAGCAAAGGAACTAATTTTTCTAATTTTGAAAAACAACAAAACCCCACTGGATAGAGTGCTTGCCTGAAATTAAAATATGTATCTACTTACTTTGCAATAGATATAGTAAAAAAATGGGTTGAAAGAGATGAAGTTCTTTTAATATCTCGCAGATCATAATTTATTGCTAAGGGAGGAGCCACTGGACTCTTCCTCCTCTAATTATTATTAATTTGTTAGGTATGGACAGAAGATGTGCCACTGCTCCCATGATATTTGAAATACTGACACAGCTTACTATCCAAGCTATTCCCACAGAGGGATGATTGGATGGAGTGTGCTCCCCACACTCGATGCAGCACTGCCAGGGCAATCCTGAGGGGTGCCTGTTGGCTGGGCTCAGAGCACAGACTTCACCACCAAAAACACCTGATGAAATACGTGTGTGGAATTAATTGTTTGCCATGTGGTAACTTGTTCTTGCACTTTAAACCCTGACAGCTCAGTTTTATCGAATGATAAAATGCTTTTATCACACAAGTTAATGTTTAGATGGAAAATGGGATTGGGAGAACTGGTGATAGCTTACCAGTCAGTTTGCTCAATCCATTTTTCTGTCCTTGTCAAGCATGAAGACAATCAAATCCTGGCAGCATTTGCATTTGATGTCCATCCAGACCAACTTACTGAGTAATAGAATTGTCTCAGTCTGACATTTGAGGTCAACAAAAGGGTTTCTGGGCCAAAGACAGAGCAGAAAATTTCTCAGTCGGGCTCCTTGATGGCCCATCAGGATAGAAACAGCTTCTTTCTGCTGTGAGGAGTTTGCACCTACATATGTCTGTTGTAACATGTGGGCCCATGATTTTCTTGGCAACTTTTCAAAACTGGTCTTTTTGAAAATTATTTCCATACTCACTGAATAATTGGATGCTCAGAGTTTGGCAGGCTTGAGGAAAAACATCTCCGAAAGGAAATTCAGGGTTCAGAAAGTCACACTCATGTTATCAGTATTTTAATTTACCCCGAACTCAGGCTTAAATCCAGAAGGAATTGTTAAATATTGTAATCTTCTGCAGATCACAGGCTTTCATACAGTTACCCTTTGTTGAGCCCCAAAATTGTTTGTTTGATTACTCATTTCTTCCATGTGAGATTTGATTGTTGATTTGAAGACATCCAGACATGGAAAGCCCTTCACTTCTCTTCCCAGTTTGTTCCAGTGGCTAATCACCCTCACTTGTTTCTCAATTAAGTCTGCCTGATGCTGGCTTCCAGCCACCTATTCTTCCAGTGTCTTTCTCATGAAGTAAGACAGCTTTGGGTAAGACAGGGTCAGGCACTGGCCAGCTATGTCCACTCAAGCAAAATGCTCTGCAAGAATGCTTGTTGGCATTTTTAATTGAAAAACTCTCTGCATATTTATTTAAATTAATAGAAATAATAATAATAATAATAAACCAACAACAAAACAAAACAACAAAAAACCCCCCAAAACCACAACAGATTAGTGTTTTATATTGAATTTTAAAAGGCACTAAATGCTCTATAAGCATATGGTTTTATTTTAATGTTTCTCTAGGCAGGTATTACTGAGAACTGACAAGATAAAAAAAACCCTATGAATATGTTCTTCTGCTTTGTATAATGAACATCTGCATTCCTTTTTAACTCAAGTGTCTGTTTATGAAGTTAGAGAAATTCACTACATAAAGAGTAGGCCAGAATGGTACTGAAAACTCAAAAGAAATTCCAGATGATTGGCTGACTAAAGAGAATGAAATAAAACTCAAAGCTTCACCTATCTCTAACAAAACTCATGCCAAAAAAACCTCTTAAAAACCCAGCCATAGCACTTAATAACTAAATAACTATATTTTCATTAGAACGCTGTTTCTTCTTTGCAAAATCTACTCTGAAATCAGGATAGACAGAGAAACCAAGTCCTCAGATATTCAGAAAAAAATAGGAATTACTCAAAAATACTAAACATACAGCAGATAAAAGAATTTAAAAATCTGTGTCACATCTGTTGGAACTGAAGGAAGTTTTGCTTTCAGTGCTAAGATATGCTTTACTACTTCAGCTGAAATATTTCTGTTTCACAGTCCCCTGAGATTCAAGGACTGTCAGCGTCATGCCCTGTCAGCACCACTGTTGTGGAGTGGATCCATTGGTTCTTTGTTTACAGGCTGGGTTGGGAAGGATGGCAGGACAAGGACATACCAACAATCTAAGACAATCCACCAACCTCAGGGCCCACAGAGATGTCATATCAAGCAGAGCCCAGGGGCAAGGGCAGGAAAAGTAAAAATATTAAAAATCCCTCCAAACAGCCTCCCAAGAACTACTCTTGAAAGTTGTCATCTTTCTAACTCGAGTTTCAAAGACCCCTACAAACCAAACTGGCCAAGATTTATTTAAATAATTGATTCAATGGTCTAACTTCTTGTTTTTGTTCTCCACCATGGAAGAACAACACTGCACTTAAGTAATTGCTGTGAATGAATCAATTACACAATTACCATTAGTGCAGTTGTCCAATTAAGCCTTTTCACAGAGCAAAAGGAAATCAAAGACAATCCATGCACATTAATGTGCTGTACCTTTTCTGCAGGATGCTCTGGCATTGCATTAAGTGCTATTTCTAGAGACTGCCTGCAGCAGATTTAAACTCTGGTTGGGTTGAATAAAGGAAAGATAATGTTACTTCAACCTCTTACAGTCATCTGGGTTTTGTTTTGATCATATTTCAGAACTATTCACATGCTTTCCATACATTCTGTAGGGTTGTTTTTGTAACATAAAGTTCTCCTTTCTAAGGCCATTTATTTTAGTTTTGATGCAGCCATGCTGATGAATGGGAGACAAAGGGGCCTGAGAACTGACTTCTCCATTTAATCACAAGCTCTAAGCAATAAAACATATTCCCTAAGTACTAAGAATAGTTAGGGGCCAAATCTTATGTATGGAAAACAAGCTGCTTGCAGGGCTACTGATGAGTGTCAGTCATGGATCCAGCTCCTCTGGGATTTCTAAGCCTTTAATGCCCTCTGTGTGCCTGCTCATTGGGCAGCTCTGGTGCTGCCTAAAGTTGTGCAGTCAGCACAGCCACCAGGAACCTTCCTGTTACACGGATTCTGTGTCACCTCTAGCTCTGGCAGGAATGGGGAGGTTGTGCTGGTATGTGACCTCATCTTGGGATTCTAGAGGGTCAGTTTCCAGATATCCAGATACACAATGGGAAGAACATACTTTTTGGCAGTGATCACAGATCACTGGTCATAAAAGGCTGTAGGAGCTGGAAGAAAGGTAGTAGTGCAGTCAGTGGAAGAGCATCATCTGTCTGAAATCAGCAGCACATTCCCTTAATCTTGCATGCTGGAAAAGCCACTGCTCTAAAAGACATGTCTCAAACTCCCTCTTTTGAAGGTCTCTTTAAAGTAAATATTGAAAGAGTAAAAAATTGGAAAACTTCTTGGTCCTCCCTGGGTCTTTGGACAGATACAATTGTGGAAGTCAAGATAGGGGGAAGAAAACACTGATTAGTGACAGAGATTTCTGTCTGGGAAAATAAGAAAACATCAGACTGGAGTAAGACTGTGGGAGAGAGCAATCCTTGTGGGAGATGCTGGCGCTGTCTGGTTTTCTGGCACGCACTGGGCTGCTCGGAAATAGATTTCTGGCATGTACTCACAGACAGAATTAGCTGGTTCTGGGCCCTCCCTGGCCCAGGAGGCAATCATCACCATGCAACCCATGAAGCACCATCAACCCAACTGCATAATCACTTCAAGCCTGGGATGGGGAAATGGAGGGATGGGTATCAGAGCATGATGGGGGGCATCCAGCTGGCCAGAGCCTGAGTACCAAGTGGGATCAGCACTTTAGAACAACGAGTTTGCATCCAAAGACCATTTGTGTTAAGATCTTTTCTGATACTATGTACAAGCAGAGTTTGAGGCACAGAAGGCAGGGTCCTGCTGTCTGACCAGGGCTGCAGCTGTGTCACACTGCCTGAGCCCTGCCAACCCAGGGATGTCTGCTCATAGGAGATGATGGTCTTTGTACTGCATAATTGGGCTGGCACTCCTGGCCAGAGAGATGCTGGCAGGCACAGGGACACCCTTGGGCAGGCACAGGGACACCTTGGGCAGAGAAACCCCAAGGAACTGCAGTTGTGGGTGACCCATTTGGGAAGAAAGCAGGAGGAAAAGCAGCGAGCAGCAAAATATCATCACAAATGGGATTTGGCAGCTTTGTGAGACAACACACTGTAAGCACAAATGAGAAGCTGCAGAAGCTGGTGCAAAAAGACCAAGGATAAAAAAGACATGAACAAAGACCTGAGCAAATACATGAGCTGAATACCTATGCTCACAGTCTTGTTTTAAGTAAAAATACTTTATTTCCCTCCAAGAAGAAATGTTAGAAGGAAAAGGTAAAAGAAATCTAATGTGTTTGGTGATGAACAAAGTACCTCAATCTCAAAAGACCAAAATGGGAAAACTAAAGCTTATTTCAATTCTTGTTAGATTTCCTTTTCAAAAGACACCTGGCTTGGACACTCTGAATGCATTTAATCACCACTGTCTTATTAAGCAAGATTGAGCAACCTAAACCATATGAAAATTGTTACTGGCCCAAACATGACTCACTAGGAATGAGAGCCAGTCCCATTAATTACTTTCTGTAGAGCATTCCCAAAAGTGCATTATTCACACTGTAGGTATAAGCCTATTGTAGCTCATGAGAGAGAGGTGGGAAGACCCTCATTTGGATGGAGGCAGAGAACTACACCTTTGGACTGAGCAAGCATAAACTTGTGAGATAGTGGAGTGACAAAAATTACACAGAATTCAGTGATTGATCAATTGTCTTTAATGGAAGTACCACCATAATCATAAAGGGAGGTGATTAAATGTGCAAAGAGCTTGATGGGAACTGTGACATAGAACCAGTTGTGAATTTTGAAACTCACCAGCTCTCTATTCCTGTCCATAGTCTGTGCCGCCAAAAATGTGTCTGTCCTGCTTGACTACAAGCTCATCAGAAATGCAAGTGCCACATCCACTGATGCTATGTGACTCTTAAATTTTTATACACCTTCTGAGCTTATGTGACTGTTATATCTGAAAATGAAAATGCAACATGTTATATCTTAATAAAATAGTGAGTTACTGATAAGCATTTTAGCCTAGCACAAAAATACCAAAAAAAGTCCCTGGTGCAGTCTATGCTAAATTTTTTTTTTTCTTTTTTGTAATGAACATGTTTAAAGGCTATTGTTATTATTCTGAATTATTCTAAAATACTTGCCCTGATTATGCAGTAGCAGGCATGTGCAGTTTCCCCTGGGTATTGTGAGAAACTGCACAATAAATGAGTGTTGCTCTAACTTAAACAGATACTGACTCTTTGGAGACATGAAAATAAAAATGTTCTGGCGTTAAAATGTGGCCCTGACAGGTCTATTACACTCTTCAAAAAGTCTGATCATTTTCTTATAACAGTAGCTCTCTTAAAAATTAATGATGCATACTTTCCGTGCTATCTCATTACCAATGCACAACTCAGTAGGTTCAGATGAGATTCCAGCTAGGTGGGTATTCAGTCAGGGGGGCATATTCCCCCTCAGCAGGGAATGGGCTTAGTTCACAAAAAACCTTTCCTTCTCTGTATCATTTTCTATTTAATCTACAGAGACTTTCTGTGAGATCTCTCTTCTCCTTTCCAGTTGTCAATATGACTGCTTTAGATCTCCATCTTGGGTTTAAAACTCCATATAATAGCTTTTTTTTTTTTTTTTTTAACTGAAGTTTGGAAAAAACCCCAAATATTTCAAAAGAAATCTTTTTCTATAGCACATGTTAAAATTTCCATTAATATTTGAAAAGATCCCAGTAGATGAGAACTTTTCTCCATAAAGCTGCAGAAGTTAAGGCATTCAGAGTACTGAAACTCCCAGTGTAATTGTTATAACAAATTTCTTCAGGCTTATTATCACTAACTAACAATGCAGCAAATAAGTAGCTTTTAGCCTTTTAATTTAAGTCATTTAAAATAAATTAATCTCTGTAGTCATATATCAAACATGTAAATCAGCTCTCTAAAGGAGTGTCTATGATTTAACTCAACTTCTTGTCCGCTCCCACGCAATTGGCTCCCTCCAGCTCAGAAAAGGCCTGGGACAATAGGTGAAATTGGCATTCTGGTACAAAAGATGGCAGATTTGGCTGTGCCAGGTGAGTGCAGGGCATGAGGGAGTGGAGTTCAGCACCCCTCATCCAGCTGCAGCCTCAGACTTCAGTAGATGCAGGCATGCCAGTGGCCAAGGGATGTGTGCTTATCCAGTATTCCCAGTGCATATGAAATTCCCAAACTGGTGTTGTTTTTCCCTTTACAGCTGAATGGTGGCTCACACTGTGTGCACTTACACTGCTAACATCAATTGACTCATCTCTAAATGAGAATTAATGAATATGTATGATTAATACCAAGCTGGGTTGGCTGGGTGCCCAGGTATTGGGAGCTATGTGTTTTCCATTACTGGAATGCATTTACTTGCACTGATGGGCAGGTTTTGGATTTCATTGGTACTTTTTCTAAAATAAAAAAACTGCAGAGACAGAGTATTCAAGTAATAGTATGAGACTGAACAATAATAACCTAGGACTAGTGCTCACTAGTGCTCACAAAGTGCTCACTTTGGGTGGCATTTCACTGTGGGCATTCCTACAGGAGCTGCAAAATCTGATAGACAATGAAAAGCTTTTGTCAGTCTTCAAAGTCTCCAAACTCCCAGAAAACACAAACTTATGGAACTGAGACTTAAGTCTGTCTTGCAATACAAGGAGTGCTACAGAATTTTCCTGGTTAACAAATGTTTGAATTTACACAAACTTCAGTACTTTACAGTGCTGGCCACACACATTAAAAGCTGCACAGTAAGCTGCAGAATGTTGCCTGCTTTATCAGGGCTGCATTTTAATTCTTCCCATATTATTTTCCATTGTATAAATGGAAAAGAAATTAATGTAGTGTTCTGATTTTTTAAATTTATTTTGAAGGCTAAGAACTACATGCTATAATTTTGAATTATGATTTACCACCACTTTTTTCCCTCTTCAGCAGAGGCTTAATTTAGTTTCATTTACCTCATGTGCTTTGAAATATCCCAGAGACGTGAAGCTCCAGTTGCAATAAAAATATTTCTGCTGCATAATGTAATAAAAAAGGCGACATAAAATTAAATAGGTACCTTTTTTTTTGATGTGTAGATATAGGGGTTTCTTGCTTGTACTTCCCAGGAGAATAACTCTTCTTATTTTTATCCTGGAAAACACTTTAGCACTGAGCAGTTTTAGGTGATTTCATAGAATTACAGAGTGGTTTGAGTTGGAAGGGACCATTAAGATCCTCTTGTCCCAACCCCTTCTACCATGGGCAGGGACATCCAACCTGGCCTTGCACCCTTCCAGGGATGGGGTAGCTATCTCAGGGCAGCCTGCTCCAGTGCCTCACCACGCTCAGAGTGAAGAATTTCCTCCTAACATTGATTAAACCTGCCTCTTTCAGTTTAATGCCATTACTCTGTGTCCAAGCACTCTGCACCCTCGTAAACAGTCCCTCTCCAGCTCTCCTGTGGGAGTCCTTTGGCAGGAAGGCTGCTATGAGGTGGTCCTGGGGCCTTTTCTCCTCCAGGCTGAATAACTGCAGCTCCCTCACCCTGTCCCCACAGCAGAGATGTTCCACCAGTCTGATCATCTTTGTGGCCCTACGCTGAACCTGCTTCAAAAGGTCCACTTGCTTCTTGTGTTGGTAGGCCCAAAGTGGCTGCAGCACTCCAGGTGGGGTCTCATGAGAGCAGAGTAGAGGGGCAAAACCCCCTCCCTCAACCTGCTGGTCACTGTTCCCTGGTTCTCACTGGCTGCACTGAGACAGGTTGCCAACTGCTTTGCAAGACAAATGTTCCTTCTTACCAAAATCTGTGCTGTGATACTATGCATAATTAAGGGAAATGCATTTTATTGGACTGTGGAAGCTGAGAAGCACATAACAGCATGCAATGTGTTTATTTATGTTAAAGTTCAGCTTTGGATCACCCATCCAGGTGACCACTTTCAACCCTCAGGCACCTGAAGTTAACAGACCAGGGTTGGAACAGATAGGTTCTGGCACAAAGAGAAGAGTCAAAGTTTTACCTTTATTACTGAGTTGGCCTCACCCAAGATTTCATGCCATAACCTTCTGCAATTTGCAGCTACCAGCACACTTCTTTTACTGTTGATTTATTTAGATAGCAGTTGTATTGTATAATAGTATTTAATGAAGCTCAGCATAGTTAAAACCAGCTAAGCTTTGGCAGCCACTTCTGTCACTGCATATCAAGTTTTGTATTGTGGACAGGGGAATCAGGGAAACAAGATGAAAATTATCCCTCTTGCACCACCCCCTGGTACTTGGCAACAGGGCACTTCCCAACACTGCTGCCCAATCTGAACTGTCTGTTCTAGAATAACATTTTTCACTTTACACACACTCACCATATTTTTTTTAGCATCTCTAATGAAGCACAGCCATTTGTATGCATGTATGTGCATAGTCATACACATGCTGTAATATAAACAGATATGTGTGTACATGTTTATATATAAATATACGCACATATTTAGCTGTTAACACAATGGAACTAAAGTGTCTCTCTGAAAGTGATTATTTAATCCCAGACAAGGAGTTTCCTGCAAGAAGATCAGACATATTAGCCTTCAATACTTTTGAACTTCTCCCACTGGAACAAGTTTAAATCCCTTTTACATAGGGGGTTAAATAAAAAATTTGTTGTCACTGTTTTAAACAATAAAAAATGGTTGCAAGAAGCTATGTGTGTTCCTGGTGGATCGGTAAGTTCTTTGAAAACAATTTTCACATTTTTTCCAGCAAAGCTGGACTGCCTTGTTCCAGATTCTAAGACTACCCTGGGGGGAGATTAACATGTTCAGAGTTTGCATCGAGTTCTGCACAGATCCCAGGGAAAGCAGACTTGCTCATCCTGGCTGCAAATTTTTAAATGAGAGGTTGAGCTGCTGCCCTGTACTGTGCATGCATCAACAGAACCACTCAGATTTACAAAGAGACAGAAGAACACTGTATGGTTTTCAGGGCTGGGATAAGATGTTTTCCTGAAGTAGTTGAGGAGATTTCATAATTTTTCAGTACCTGGTTCTCTGTGAAGGTAGGATGAGCATGTTGGTGCAACAACATATGCAGCCCAGAGTTCTTAAAATGCTGTATTTGCTAAGTTACTTTGTGATACAGTGACATAATACTTCCAGAGATCTTAATCTGATTACTTTTAAACCAACTGGTTTTAGCAAGCTGATATGAAGCTGGCAGCAAAGGAACTAAACAGCAAGCTGCCCTGCTGTTTTAAGCACCTATAAGATAATCTGTAAATTTGTAAACTGAGATTTGACAGAATGCTTGAGCATACGCCAATTTAAAGTACATAAAATTCCCTCTGGCTTACATCTGTGAAGATGAGGGAGGATAAGAACAGTGTCAGTTTAGGAATACATGCAAGTAAAGATTGCTCTCTGGAAATGCATGTTTACTAAAAATTGTGAACTCATCATGAATACTTCAACTCAACAAATATTTGCTGAATCCTCTAATACAGAGGCCAAAGAAAGCTTTGGCAAAAATGTAAATCTGAATTGACTTAGATATAGAATCAAACTACTTGAGAACTAATGGCAAAGTTATAAAACACTGTAAAATCCATCAGATGCCAGTGGGTAAGTGGTAATTTTTGCCCATTGACCTCTTCACCAGCTTCTCACACATGGGAATTGTTTTAACCTTTTACATTTTCACTTGCTCCTGCATACATTTATATATTTTGGGACCTGTGGAATAGTCTGCTTCTTTAATCTCGAGAAACCAAGCCTGCAGATATCACATGTGGAAGCTCCATGTGATCCTGGATGTTGAGGTTTCCTGTGCTTTGAAAGGTTCTGGCAACTGCCACAAGTGAGGGTGTTCTGCCTAGTTAGTGAGAACTGACTAAAAGCAGAAACTGAGGTGGGCTCTTACAGCCCCTCCACATAAACAATGAAGAGTGAGGCAGCAAAGGACCCTTCAGCATCACCAAATGCTCCCAAGGCAGTCACAGCACTAATCCTTCCTTCCCACTAGTGGCATTTCCACCACCACCACTCCTGCACCCAGCACAGTTCTGCTCACTATCAACACCTTCCCATGCACTTACAAGAAGTGGGTGAGTGGGGTGGAGTAACAGGATTTAGACCAGGAAGTAGCTGGCAATTTAGCACAGATGAGTAACTCAGTAGTTTATTTAAATGGAACACATTGGAGCTGAGATAAATAAGTTTTTCTGTATTTTGAGTTTTAGAACTGATAACACAAAATGATGTAAACATTCAAAAATGCAAAACTAGTGCAAAATTACTTCTGTGATAACACAAGACAAATGTTGGCAACCAGCAGTATTTTAAAAGCAACAATATGAAACAGATCAGGCAAAGCACTAATCTATATAGCATTGCTAATTTCTACTCTACAGGCTTTTCCAGGACAGAAGAAAGATCAGTCGCATACATTGAAACCACAGCATTTGAAAAGTAGCCTTGTATACCAGCTTCCAGACAAACTGTAACTATAATTTGACTTCTTGCTGGTCATATTGCATTAACTTCTTTTATTATTTGTCTTGGCTTGTAGTTGTTTTTTTTTTTTTTTTTGGTTTTTGTTTTTGTTTTTGTTTTTGCTTTTTTTGTTATTGTTGTTGTTTTTTTTTAAATTACGTATGACAAAATGACATGTTGAAGAACTCTCTTTTAAACACTGGCACCATGAAATTAGAGCCGTGTTGACGGTAACCATTCAAGCAAAAACCAAACCAAACCAAACCAAACAAAACAAAAGTTGTCATAGTAGCAGGACAAAATACAGCTTGGAAAAATAAGTGAAGAGAAATACAGCTACTGCAATATAAACCTTAAAAAAAAAAAAAAAACAAAACATTTCATGAAGTGCATAAAGTCCCATTGAATTAATCCCTTTAGAAAAAAATTATTTGCAAATGTATGTCCAAAACAAGTGTTAAACCACCATGCTGTAATGTTTGAATTTAAGAGCTATTTTCCACGTAACACAATAATATTCACTTCAAAGCAGTGATTATGAGGCAACAATCTTATAAATGTATCTGCATGTTGAAGTAAGTCACTGAAGTCACACTTAGGGCAACAAAATAACTCAAAGGGCAACTACAGGTTGTCTATGAACTCCTGAAGAATGGGGTTGTCAATTAAACTTAAAAAAATCTTTTACAGAGTGGTTTCATATCTGAAAAGTCATGAAAAGTTACAAAAAGAACTAATGAAGCTTGAGTCAAATCCAGCCTATAAATTATTCATGTAGGAATAAAATTGTTTATAGTCCAATCATTTGACTTGACAAGGAAAACTTATTTGGAAATTTTTTGCAGAGAATCAAACTGGCCCAGACACTGTAACAAAGAATTAAATATTTTATCTTTAAAAACCCAACTAGAAGCAACAAGATAATTTGGAAGAATAATTAACTGTGTAAGCAATAGCAGGACATATATAATATGATTAAAAAATGAAACAATTTAGTTAAATTTTCAAATGCGTTAGAGGCTTATTAACCTGAACTGTCTGAAGAAGTTGGTGATACATGGATTCACTTGACTGTATTTAACCCTCAAATTTTCATCCAGACACAGGTACCAATGACAAACAGCAAAATACACAAAGTTCAGAGATTCTCAAGTATGTTACTGCTCTCTTGGGAACCTGAATGGAGGAAAACATAGAAAGAGTTTATATCATAGAAGAAAACAAAAGACAACTGAGAACTCTATGGCTGATATGAAGGAAAAAAATATTGCAGTATTCCCACATCTGTATTTGCATTCCGTTTAAAAATTTTGGGTTCAGGCTACTCAAATTAAATGTCTACATTTTTATACAGAACAAGGAAGAATTCTCTCCATCATAATTATGTTGTATTATGCACAGATTTATCCTTTTATAATCTGTGCTTTTTAAATTTAAAGCCCTCAAAAGTCAGTTGTGGTGCTGGAAGAAGGAACTTCTGTTGCAGAAGTCTATTCACACCTTCTTAACCTTTGGCTGAGGTCAGGCAGCCAAACCACATTCTTAACCCTACAAGAAAGCAAGAGATGGTATCTTAAAATACCATTTTTTAATATTTAGAAATGGTCGACTGCGCAACAAATTAAGTCCTAGCCTGAAACAATCCCCCATAGTTACAGAAAATGGATAGGATAACAGAAAAAATATTACAATAGCAACTCTTTTTTGGGGTATGTCTTAATTACTTAGGTACCAACAACCTACTGATGTACACAGTCCAAAGGTTATTTCTGCTACTAGAATTGATTAAGATATTTCCCCCATTGTAAAAGAAATAGCTTTTTCATTGAAAGATTGAACATTTTCTGAATCTTTTCTTTTAATGAAATCAAATTTTTTCACTGCATAGGAAAGATGTTATTTTAGCCTACTATTTCACATGAAGAAATAATTTGAAAGAGCTTTGTTGAAATTTCTGTAAAATAGCCTTCAAATTATAAGATCAATTCCTAAATGTTGGTTTGAGGGATGCACTTTTTAGAAGAAACAGTCCAATAGATCTCAGCCCAAAACTGCTGAGAATTTTTTATATAATTCCAATTGTGTGGACCTCCTACCTTACTCTTATATTCACACAATATCCTTACATTAATAGCAGCAAATACTTTCATGTGAAACCTTGCTATTGTTATCGTCTCTGATGAATTTGTATCTTCTCCTTTGCTAAATGAAATTTGGCAAGTGAAACCAAAGGTCAGCATCTCGCTCTAACACAGGAACAGAACAACAGCAAGAGTTTTGCAGATCATTGGCAAAAGCTTGGAAGCCTCAGTGTTGCCATTTTTAATATGTCTGTTCTTCCACCAACATTTGCAATGCTGCAAATACTTCTCTTAAAGCATCTTTCTACAGTGGTGTATGCTGTCTTTTGGAAGCTCTGCTCTTCTGATTTGTCTTAGAAAACAAATTTCCCTTTCACAGTAGTTTTTGACCTTGAAAATGATAGGGTGAGTTCCATTAATAAAGAACTAAGCATGGAGACTCTTAGTATTAGATTCACATGTTCAGCTTCTTAAAATGTTAAATACTTCTCTCACATTGCTTTATTAACACACTCCAATGAAATGAAGAAAATATTAGGATTATGCTGTGATTTCCTGGGCAAGTCAAGAGGCCATGCAATTTGGTACATAAGTCATAAAAACTAACTCTTTTTTCAAATAATTGTAAAAAATGTTTTGGTGGTTTTTGGTTTTTTTTTGTCATGAATAATAGAACAAAGTCCTTCCTGCTGACTTCATCACTGAATTCCAATGTAAGGACTTCTCACACATAAATCTTGCTACACAGTAAATTTGAAAACTCACAAGTGATTCCCAAGTGTTCAAATGAAAACATGCACTCTGAATGCATGTGTAGTAATACATAATAAAGGAATTTAGAGTCCAGCTTTTCAGAATCAAAACTGTAGGCAAGAATCCAACAGCAGAAGTTGTTTTTGCTCCAGTTTTCTTTTTAAATCATCAACACCAATGAAGGACCCTTAGCAGTGAGATTCCTGAACATCATATTTTAAACACTGTATGGAAGACATGGTCTTCTTTCTGGGGTTTAAGTCTTGTCTACAATGATCAACTTGATGCTGTGGCATTTAACTCATAAATAAGAAAAAAAAAATCAGAGTAAAAAAAGTAAAGTTCTGACCATTCGCAAAGACACCACTTCTGCTCATCAGTCCTCAGTGAAAGCCACAGACTTTGCACCTGTGGATATCTGTGCTGATCACTAGAACAGATCACATCTGAAGAAGAACCATGCCTGAACTCCCTGGCTTGAAGCAGGAGAGATGAAATGCTAAACTTAGGGACAGAATATGCTGAATACTAAAGTGTGATGGCCAGAAATAGAAAGCTTCAATTCATATCAGAGACTTTCTTTAGGAAAAGCAGACAATTGATACTGGAGGAAATATATCCCAATAAGGAAAGGAAGGACATAAAGTGCATCTCTGAGACAAAATGCACATACTATATCCTAATGCTGTATTCTTGATATTCAAAGGAATGTTCAAAGGACAAGCTTGTTTTACCCTGCAAGACTATTATCGACAACCACCCACAATGTGGGTTGAAATATCTTGTCACAAAACTAAATGTAGTCAGTTTTCATGCCAGTTTTTCAAGACAATTTTGTCCTGTGATTATATCTCAATGCAAGAGCATTTAGCTAAATTTCTTATAATAACATCAAATAATATATACAGCTCCACTTTAATGGGTTTTGGTTTTAATTTCAGCTCAGATTCAAGAGAAACCTTGAAGCCCAAAAATCAGGCTTATTTTAGTCTGAAAAAAGAGGCATCAAAGTAAAAATTTAGGTCAAACTCTAAGTTCTAGTAAGTACAAAATGCCTTTTTAAAAACATTGCTAGTTTCACAAAAAAGCACAGTGCTTTATTTGCTAGTGTCCTTTGCATCTGTTACCTCATCAGTTTGGTCTAGAAGCCATTTCTTTAGTGAAGTGATTCCTTTGTAGACAGCTGATCCAAAAGTGTAGGAACTATTACAGACATGTGATATTATTTTAATAAAAGAAAATACTTTAGATTTGTAATAAACATACCCAGAGTTTTCTTTCAATGCTCCAGAACACCTTAAGTAGAAGTTTTACTTCTTTTGGCTCTCTTTAACTTTGAATAACCTTCTTCTTTCTGCTTACAAAAACAAGATAAACAGAAAAGGGCAAAAACCAATAAAGCAAATGAAGCAGCAATACTAAGCTAAAAGTTCAACTAAAAAAGCTGTTTCCAAGTGAAATGCCTGGTTGAATAAGGGAGTAAGTAATAAAAGTTTATGCTTTCCAATATAAATAATTTAAAGTATGTTTATAGGTACAGTGGCTAAATAATTAGGACCACAGCTACTTTGAAAATACCATTTACATACTGATAACCATGACTTTCAAAACCAACTATCACTTCTGATGATCAGCAAAGACAAAGGCTTACTCTTCAGAGATGTGTTTAGCAGTGTCTCCAGTTAGCACCACTATATTTTACTCTGGGGACAGGGGTAATCAGCCTAATAAGATCAGAGTCCACCCCTACCTGAATTAATAGATAAGTCTCTTTCCTATTCCTGACACATCAATGAAATTTCCTGACAGCTGTGCATCCATCTCTCTTGAGACCAGCAATGGCAGCACTGCAGTGGCAGTGTGGCAGTGAGAACTTGCTGTGTGCTGACACTTCCCAAAGTAGCTTGCAGGGCCCTGTACAGGCAGGTACCTGTACTACTCACAGCCTGAGTGGAGAGTGAGGAATGCATGGGGCACTTGTGGCTCCTAACTGGGACAGGGCAGCGTCTCATCTCCATTCCAGCAGTGCTGCCAGGGCAGCTACAAGCTCTCCATGCTCACAAGCCCTGGTGTGTCTGTCATTCTCAGTGGCAGGCAAAGGACTTCATTAATTCGTATTGTGGTGGAAATCCCTCCTCAATACCCAGACCCCTGGGGTTGTTATTTCTATAAACAGCTATTTTTAGTTGCTGCTTTTCTTCTTTTTGAGAGAGCGACTCTACTGCTGTAGCACTGCAGTGCTGGGCCTGTAACCAGTGACTCAGTTGTGGCCCTGTGGAAGGGCCTTTCCCAGCTGCAAGTTGGATGGGGCCAGCTCGGAGCAGCTGGGCTGGTGCTTCCCACACAAACTCCTCTCCTCCGTGCTGCAGCTCAAGCTCTGGGGTATGTGTGTGTGCTCCTGCAGCAGGCCCCTGGGGTTGCTGCATTGGCCTTTTCTGATCTGCACAGAGAGCACAGACTATGTTCTTTAAATTACAGTTAAAACGTCCAAAATTGTCTTGTATTTGGCCTTAAAAGCATTACAAAACAAAAAGCCACTTCTACAGAATGTTGCTAAATTCAAGTCCTTGAGATGAAAAACTTACTGAGCCACTGAGAATTCCCAGAGTTATACTGGGCAGGATAGAACTTTTCTGTAGAATCAGAAAATCTGCTTCAGAAACACTAACATCATTAAACATTTCAGTAGCATCTTTTGCTGGAGACAAACATTTAAAATGAACTTTTCAAGTGACAGCATCATACCTGATGGTTACTGCTAATTTTATCCTGGTTAAGGTTAATTTTATCCTGGTTAAGGTTAATTTTATCCAGAGAGATCAGTAAGATTTCTTAACCTGCCCATTTTAATTGGAACATACTAAAAAAATGTTAATATGTTTTTTATCTCTTAATTCAGGTCCTTCTAGACTGGATTAAGGAGTGTATGTGTGTGTGTCGGGGGTTTACCTGTCTTTTTCCAGCACAACCTTTCTTTACAGATGCTTCCATGTTGCTCTCCTTGACTGGCAAAGCTGGTTTCGAGGACAATGTTTCACATGTCAGATACTTGTTCCCTGTCATCATCTTAAAGTATAGAAGTTCACACCTTCATTAGAAAAACACCCCACAACATTTTGAACAAGATCTTTAACTTCTAAAATTGCCTGCTTTTTCAAAAGGTGCCCTTATCACGCAAAGCTGGGATAACCCACCAAATTACATTGTATAGATGACAAATGTGATAAGCCCAAGACACTTCATCTGTGTACCCAATATATGAAATATCATCCTCATAAAAATTGCATTGAAGTAGCTCAACTATTTATTTAATTGAAATGCAGGGAGAATCAGAAAAATTAGGTGGTAAAATGTTTCTAGCCATCACGTAATCATAACTTTTACTCAAAAAAGAGCTAACTTCAAAGATGGATCACCTTGCTTTGGCCCGAATTCAGTCAAGTTTGGAGAATCTGGAAGGCTAACAAACCCAAAAACCTCCCTCTGCAACTTGTTCTAGTAGCTGACTAACTGTTCTCACACTGAAGATTTTTTTGTCTCATGTCCAGTGGGATGTTTTTTCTGTTGCAACTTGTGATTTTTGAGAAATTGTAATTAAACTTGTATTTGCAAAACTTTCGTGTTTGTCTAATAGCACAATGCCTTACACACAACTGCTGTCAACACTACACAATTGATGAGGTTTGAGATTTCTTCCAGGAGGAAGGACTTATTCCATTAATATGGTTTTATATGGAGAGAGACGGAACACCAAAAAAATGTCACCATGTTAACCTCACCCAGACCTGGATAAACTGTTTAAAACAAAGGAAAACCAATTACGCCACCATAAAAGTCCAAATTAAAGAAGTGTTTATGTCACAAAATGCAGTAAATCATCTTCCCTTTCAGAAAAAAAAAACCAGCAGTGGCTGAAAACATTAGGTTATATGATAGAATTTTAGAAAACTATATTGAGAATGATGGTAGAACATGATGAAAGTCATGCTCTTTATTGCTTAACGTTGTTTTTGAATTTGTGAGGAGCAGTGAGAATGAGCCCTGTTCTGTACTGTACCTGTTCAAAGTTAGGTTTGGAATGATGACTGGTTGTCTCAGCAGTACAGTCCTTAGAGTGGCAAGCTGCTTTGTTTCCTTCACTTTTGGCCATGCACACTGTAACTTTGAAGACAGATTCATGAATATTTAACCCAGTTCCTTTATTTGATCTCTTTCTTTGTTGCAGTGACAAACTGGAATTTGTCATTTCATTGTCTAATTTACAAATCTGCAAATGCACTTCCTTTGACTGGTGGTGTTTCTCAAGAAATTCAGTAGTATTTTGACTTGCAAACTTTTTCCCCCTTCTTGCACCGGAAGTAGGAGAGTCATGTATATTCATACACAGGCTGGTGTTTGATTTCTGAAGCACTGGCCCAACATTCTTAAGAAAGAATGGAGAATTTGCCTTTTTATGATTGACTTCACTTGGATTCCCACCTGAAGTTGAGTTTTCAGAAAATTCAGAGTTAGCAATTTGTTCACTACACTGGGTTTTCCATCGGAATATGGGTGTACCATGTTTTGTGTGTGTCTTCGTATTCTTTACCTGGAGCACGCTGCTGTCAGTAGGAGTTTTGACTGACATATTTTGAACGTGTTTGAAAACCTGAGTTATGCTGGATTTGTGCATAGACAGCATAGAAGGTGAAATACCCACACTTTTTACTGGTGAATGCCTTTCAGCATTTTCCCTTTTCTTCCTCTCTGTTTGATTTGTGATCTTTCCATTCATTTGCATCAACTTTCCTTTGAAAATTGGTATAATTTTGCTGACTTTTGGGGGCGTGGATTCAAAGGCTGAGTTTACAGGTGTTCCTAAAGATTTTCCAGTTGGTAATCCTGGTAGGCCTGGAATTTGCTTATTGCCAATTGATTTCTCTGTTACTTCAGTGCTAGCCCCTCCTGTACTCTTACTGCTACTCGAAATACTGTGTGTTCCCGGCTCTTTGATCAAACGCTCCATCCAGTGGCTGTTTTCCGTACTGCACGCTGAAGGAATTCCAGGCAAAGTCGGTTTTCTTGGAGGAGTCTGCGTTAGAGATACTGCACAAACCATTTCACCGTCCAATTTCGGGTGCTTTGGCTTTATTTCCTGCAACACATCAAGAGCTGCTAAATTGAATAAACTGGATTGAAAGATCTGATAGTGCCACCTAATGCATTGCTATATGATATCAACCCTATACATATCACAATATATAAGCATACAATTTTGTGTTTTGGATTAGAATGACTGTATTTTAAAACTATATTTAGTTGTTGCTATAAATTAAGTTTCTTTTTTTATCCTCCCAGGTTTTTTTATAAACTATATTAGAATATCATATTTATCAGAAGGAAAGGCTTAAATTACATTAATTATCTTGGTTTAGTGCTTTCCAACTGGATAATGTCTACCACTTTGGAGGGGTTCTGCAGAGGGTTTGACTGACAGGGCTCCTCATCTCTTAAGACTTCTAAGAGCATCTGTATTCTGAACAAAAGATAGTTTGGATGTCTATAAAAACAGCAGATGACACAGAGGACCTATTCTAGCTTTGATCACTGGAGAGACATAAACAGGAACTGCTTTCTGAAAGAGGATTTTAGTATTTTAGAACCTCTGCAACTTCTGTCACTATTCTTTGTTCAGAATTAATTACTTCATTTCTTTTTTCACACACTACTAACAAAGAAATTTGAGCCTCAGCCTTTGTCACAACCTCAAATTATAGGAGTTTTGATTATTTGCTTCCTTTCCATTACCAGACATGGAAGAAATCTTACATCTTGCGTGTTTTAAAATGCTTATGTCCACACAGTCCTCTTTTCATTTTTAAATAAATTGTAATACTACTACTACTACTACTACTACTACTACTACTACTACTACTACTACTACTACAAAAAAATTATTATTATTATTATTATTATTATTATTATTATTATTATTATTATTATTATTATTATTATTATTATTACAGAATCTTGAATAATTTGGGTTGGAAGGGACCTGACAGATCATCTAGTTCCAGCCCCACTGCCATGGGCATGGACAACTTTCACCAGACCAAGTTGCTCAGAGCCCCATCCAGCCTGGCCTCGAACACTTCCACACATTCACGTCTTTGGGAACCTGTTCCAGTGCCTCACCACACTCATAGCAAAAATTTCTTCCTAATATCTAATCTAAATCTACCCTCTGTCAGTTTAAAGCCTTTCCTGCTTGCCCTGTCATTACAAACCCTTGTAATAGTAAAAATACTAATAATGTTACTATTATTATTGTTGTTCTTACTGTTTTTATTATGGAAGAAATTTGAGAAAGTTCTGGATATCTGACTAAAAAAACCCTACAGAATTGCAAATACTGCTAGCAACTAATTAATGTCAAGTCCATTCTTTTTGTATTTATAATCTTAATAAAAACTTTACAATTCATATACTATAGCTTACACATTAATTAAAGGTTACAGGACTGATAGTTTGTTGTGAAAAGCATAGTTATATGCTCTTACTGTGCTATGAATATGATAAAGATCACTTATTGCAATGAAAAAGTATGTGCCATCAATATGTTTATAAAAAAAGCCTTACTTGCACTGAAGCCCTGGAGAGTTCCTTTGTAACATAAAGTGCTTTACTTGAAATCTTTACTGGAAATCCACACAGCTGTGAAAAATTGCTCTTCATGTCAGCAAGAAAAGAGTTCACTACACTTTCTGCGTCTGTTCTGGGGAAATACTGCACTGGCTGACTTCGGATACAACTTAAAGGGTACCTGAGTAAGTGTTCAGGGATACATAACAAGTTTCTTAACATTTCTATCATTATTAATCATCTTTGTTGTGAAGAAAACATGAGTTTGTCTAAATGTTTTTTAAAAAAGGTGAACAAAAGCACTTAATTCCTTGTGTGCCTGAAGTTTATAAAGCTACAGGATTTCAGCACAATTTTACCACACTAACATATAGCAGCAAAGATTACTCAGTTTAAGCAACCCTTAGTTTAGTCCTTCCTGGCAGGAAAATTCCCTTTAAGAGCAATCTTTGTTGGCCACATTTTAACTTTCTTTTATACCAATTTCTCTTACACAACATTTAAAGTGGCATTATCACATTTATGGAAGCCATGAAGCAAATTGTTCTATTTGACTTCCTATTATTCAATACTGGGACAGAGACTTGATGAAACATTTTGTTTCAATTGTCTAGTAAAACACCTCTACTGACTACTATGAAATAATGAAAGAAGGAAATGTGGCACACTTAAAAGTGAAAAGCAGAGCTTTGCTAGAAGTGTGGGAGAGGAAATGTAACAAATATATTCTGAAAGGATACGTGAAGAACCTTTCCCCTATTGGTTTGAAGTAAACACTCAAGTATATTTTTGTCTCTTCGAGATCCTCAGGAAGAATATATCCATACTTAGATAAACCAAATACAAACAGGCATTACAAAGACAAACTCAATAGGCACAAAAAAGGGAGGAAAAAATGAAAGCAGTGTATGTGTTTCTTACCAGACTCTTCCAGTGCATCTGAAAATCCTTATATGAATGGAAAGGAGATTCTGGAGGAATTATGTGGCTGATGTTTATGATCTGACCCATTTTCATGCTGTGCACAGGTAAAGAAGGGATGCTTAGAAAGGGTGTCATAAAATACAGTTGAAAATATACTGTTTTTTGGGGGGGGGGGATCTTATTTTTGGCTTTAAAATTATTTAGAGATTATTTTTATGTTTTGAGAGCTAATAACTTTAGATCATAAGATTATGACATAACAATAGCAATATTTCCTGAAGTATTATAAAGAATGTGACAATTGCAAGTGCCATTTCTCTTCAACACTCACTAGCAGTGAATGTAGAACAAAAGCAAATATCATCATTACTTCTCCTGTATTTAATGATGAAAAAATCTTAGGCAAAAATGGACGTAGTTCATGGCAAAGGTGGAAATACTTATTTCAATTGACTTTCTGCTAAAAGTATATTTGAGAAAAACTGATGCTCTTGCATCAGTAGCACAAAGATTAATAAAACTGAAATACTATTTAAATGTGTAATTTATGATTTGTTGGTTAATTTTTCTTATTTTCCTTAATGATGAGTAATAAAAGCAACGACAACAATAAATGTCTGAATTTAAAACAGACTGTAAAACTGAAGTGTTCTTATCACTAGTATCAAATTCACAATTTGTAAGGCAAACATTCTGAGAAATGTTTATTTCTGCTGAAATGTGAACAGACTCCTACCTTGGCAAAACATAACACCAGTTACTTAATATGGAATGTTGCTGAATAACTGTATTTTCATTGCTGTCAAACAGCTTTATGGTGTTTGCTGAAACATCAAAATCTCCCAGCTTAAAACAGAAAAGAAAGTTTATTTGCAAATAATTCTACAGCATTACAAATTTAACATTTCAAAAGTAATTGTGTATCATGACACACTGAAACTTGATATATTATTATTCTTTCATCAGCTTTCACAGATTGATTATTTCAGAATATATTCCCATCATCAAATGGTACACTATCTTATGTCAGAACCTACATTTCCACAAGCCATGCAAGTACAAGATTTAAAGTTTATTGAAATTAGTGAGATACAAACTTTATTTGAAATGCTTTAATAATAGTATAGAAGGAATTTCTCAAACGGAGAGCTGTCTCACTTCCATGCACATTTTTTAAAAAGTTTAAATCAGATACCCATTTTCAGCCTTCTAATAATTGTGTCACTTTGCCTAAGCATGTGCAAACATCCAAGGAACAGAATTAAAGAGACATGCAGTTTCATCCTCTGAGAAAAAACTTCCTCTGGTCAAATAGCACCAGACTTTTTCACAGTGTCAGAATTTGACTATAGTAGACAATCAAAGACTGAAATAGAAGAAACATTTTCTCTTTCTATAAAGTATGAGGGTTTGCATTTATTAACCGAGAAAATCTGGCCACTTCCGTTTTAGAAGAGTATTAGAAGGATCAAACTCATAATAAAGCCACATCATGATCTTTTCCATCGTTGGTCTATATAATTTGGGAGCTAGTTTCTTATAGATAGCTTTAATATTTATGCTGCCCCAAGCAGGTCTCAGAAGAAATCCTATTCTTCTATTTCAACAAAGAAGAGCTTGGATCAGAAATACCTATTTTAGAAGAAACCAGCAAGGCTGATAAATATGCCCTGCATGTATGGACATATTCACTGCAGGTGGCATGGCTGTCAAAAAGGATAATAAGTTTCAACCTCAACCATGATTTCTTAAACAATGTATAAATTAAGCTTACAAGCAGCATAGTCCTGGCTGCTCCAATATCTTGGAAGCTGCATACAAATTAAGCAGGATCTATAATAACCATATAAAGGGACTTAGAACGTGTTGCCAACAACTCACATGTAGTTGCTCTGTTGCTACTCAAAACTGTCTATGTACTACAGTGTGACTGAAAGCTTGCTAGAAAACAATGCTAGAAGGAAATCTAGTCACAAAGACACCTCACTGCTACATTCTGTCAGCATTTTTGAAAGCCCTCTTGGCCTTACAATGCCTGTTAAAATGTATCAATATAGATGCAATATGGATGCCATAACCTATGCAGATAGTCAATGAATGTGGTTAATGTCTCAATGCAAGCAGAAATAAGCACTTCTATCCCCATCACACTAACTGGAAGTCACTCAACAGAAAAGAAGATTTAGATTAATAAAGCAAACACAGCCACAGAAAATATAACTAGCTTATACCTTGGGGGGTGGCAGCCGAATGGAGCAAGGCTCCACACCGATGCAAAGCTGTCTCTCTGACACATTGAGGTCTATAACTAAATTGGAAAAAAAAGCACAATGCCCTGCTTTGAATTACAGCTCATCTCTTAGGCAGAAAGCTTATTATTTAAGGTAATTGTTAGTCACAATGCTGTGTTTGAAAATAAAAAACGCTAGACTTTCTCAGCACAGAAATTAAAATTAGGTGCATTTAAACTGTGAAAAATAAAAATAATAATGAATTACTCTCATACAGCAATTCAGAAACTCAAGGCTGGCTGTGCAACTATGTGCTTGATACTCATATCCTTGACAATCAAACACCCACTTTCAAAGCAAATGTAGCTCATACAACCATTTGCTGCACTGAGTCATTCAGCCCAGTATTTTCCATGCAGAAGCTGTCAATAGGAAAGACTAAATGCACAATGCAAGTATTTATGGACACACCTCTAGAACTTCCACTCAGTTCTGAGTTCATCAACTGCTACAAATTTAGCCTCCAATATCCCCAAATGTAATCTTTAACTTTTATATTGGAATAAAAATACTACCTTGTAATTTTTGCAATAGCTAACCAGCATGCTTTGTGACTTCACTTTTGTGAACAGCAAACAGTACATACTGGACAGTTGCTATAGCTCATTTTTCTATCTAGTATTATGGAACTTTCACATCACTTGCAAGACTCATAATTTAAGGAAAGTGCATTTAATTGCAATAATTATAACTTTAAAATGGCAAATGTCAGTCTAAGATGGTAGATTAATAGTATAAAAATGATCTTCTTCGTGAGTAATTTTTCAAAGGTTCAGTTGAGCAGACAACTGTTACAGTCAGAACATCACTTGCCATCAACTGTATTTTGACAGAAGTTATTTCAGAATGAAAATCAAAGACTGTGTGCTGGTAATACCAAGATTGTGGCAGTATGAAAGTGCTTAACTTTACCTAGCTCTCTCAATTGAATTGACCATTAACCAAATATTGCACTTACCAACAGCATTTTGCCTTCCTGAATGAGACAAAAAGTCTTTCCCTTAATAAATAGAATAGACAGAAATTATTTTTTAAACCATATGTCTAAAGTCTTTAGGCAAAAAAAAAAAAAAAAAAAAAAAAAAAAGAGAAATCACATAGTTTTGTTCATGTCTATCACAAATACTGAAAGGTGTGTTCCTTCTAAGGAGAGAAAATCCTTCTATCAATTAACTTTTCACTGATTCATTAACATGTTCTATAAGAAAGAGAGAAATGTAAAAGTATATTAGCGACAGCAATCTATACATCACTTTTTCCTCCTAACCTTCTACTTCCAGCTGATTTCATTCTGAGACCCATATTTTGTTGTTATTGTGGCTGAAAATAAGATAACAATATGCACACTTTTCTCAGCTCATATTTGAAATGATGTATACAATTGCTCCAACTATTACGAGCACGGTACAGTTTTTATACTTCGGTAATTCATATTTATACTACACAGGAATTAGCAGAGATGTCAGGCAAAGCAACTATGATCCAAAAAAGACAGAGCTTTGCAGGAGAGGGTCTGACAGCAAACCATTTCTGTTTGGAAGAGCCTACAAATCATATGCAGAAGTGTCACTGCTGAAAGCATGAAGCCAAAAAACAGGCCAAATTTTTAGAATTGTGGGACATTCTCTGTCCAACAATATTTGGTTTCATTTGGTACATTGCATTCAGTGGACATAATTATTTGATCTATTACAAAGATAAGGAAGAAGATGAAAAGGTGAACAGCATTTCCATTCAGAATATTAACTTGTGTCATTGAACTTGGATAACAAAACAATAAAAATGCAAATAAAGAAAAAAAGTAATAGGGTAAAGGAATGAAACAAGTTCTCATAAACAATGAAATAATTATGGAATTTAAATGATGAAAAATAAATGTTACAATAAAGAACTGAAAACTAAATGCTTGATTCCTGACCCAAGTGAGTCAAATACCTTGCACCAAGAGATGACCAGCCTTGTTCCATGTGGGTGCAAGTCTGGCTGTAAGTGTGTAAGACAGACAGGTCTGGAGAAGATCTGGAGTAACTGTTTGTGGTGCTTCCAGCTAATAACAACAGAGACAAAAAGAAACGTACAATTTTAATAATTTAACAGATTTTTTAAAATGTCTCAGTCAAAATTTAAGCAAATATACTGCTACTTCATCTTGGAGCCAAATCCTAGTATGTGCCACACATGTTTAGCTTTCATCTACTTAGCTACAAGAGGAAGGTAGCACAGTATTTGATGTAGGCATTTGGATTTTAAGTGCCATTAAAGTGAGGTGCACACAGTTCCTAGAACGCTTTCACAGGGCTGATAATAGTCTTGGGGAAAGATTAGTTGAACCCTCTGGACTACTTTACAAAATATGCAACTCCCTCCAGGCAACAGGCACAACATCCAAAGCTAACATTACCTCTGCTGTCAGAGTCAACACCACAGACATTTTCTGGCAATCACAGTAGGTAAGTACAGCTTTGCTCTACCTGTCCTGCAGAGCTTTCTCTTCAACATAAACATTAGTCAAGAAACCAACTACAGCAGTTTAAAATGAGTTAAGTAATACACCTCCAGAGGGATATTTCTAATGAACCCTGCAAGGAATTGCTTGGTGTTGAAAACCAAACAATGGCAGATCACCTACACATATCAACATAAAGCAGTTCTGTAAGGTAAGCATATTTGAACAGTGTATGTCTTACTAATCTGCATTTGCACTTCTTGGAACAAATTAAAGTACACCCAGCTGGCTGTGCAAATGAATTATGAGAGCTACTGGCTTTGGTTACAATCAGTGCTCTGACTCAGCAACTTTAGCAACCCACACACACATTCATAAACCCCACAGATGTTGCATACTAGAAGACAGTAAATCATATGCATAATGGTCTAAAAATATAGCAGCTGTTAAGCTCAGGGGTTCCATTTTGTCTCTATGCTTTTGTTTTGCTTCCCTGAGACTGTCCTGTACAGTCTGGGTAAACCCAAACGTGAATGGGGAGACAGTTCAGCTGCCTGAACATTCCCACTGGATGAAGGGGATGACACCAGCAGGAGAGCTGCAGGTCTGTGGCCTAGAGGTTGTCTCGAGGTCAGTCTCCAATACCTCTGAGCAGCAGCAGGATGCCAATGCAGCAGAGAAATCTAGAGGTACTGCTCACAAACTTCTTAAAACTGTTGAGTCTGACAAAGTACATGTACCATGACTCAATTCACAGGACACATTTTGTCTATGGGGAGGACTTCTTAACCCTGAAAAGTGGCTTTTGCAGTGCAAACTGCAGGGTTTATGAAAAATACTGATCTCTGCAACAGCAGTTGCAAAGTGTAACAGTCTAAAGAACTGTGTCATATTTCAGCACTTACAGTAGCTCTGTGTCTCTCTACATAGGCTTGACATATTCCTGATTCGTAAAATGGTTTCTAAAAGTAACAATAAAAAAAAAATCAAGTGTTTGGTATTGAGCATAAATTAAATTCTGGTACAACAGTGAATTTGCCTTTGAAAAGCATGCAAAAGAAGAGTTGAGCAAACACTTTATCCTGGGTTTTAAAGGAGAAAACTAAAATTAGCTCAGGCCTTTGTCATAGTGTAATCTCATTTCTAGCTGAAGATACATTCACAAGCAAGCCAAGCAAGCCAAAGGCTGCTCAAAACAAAGCTGCAGAACTCTGCACCTGCTTCTCTCCTTGTGAATTGGGTGGCACCTTACCAGCTGAGTCCATTTCATTCCACAGATTGGTTCATCATCTGAAAAGGCCATTCCATCAAAAGAATAAAGGACTTAAGTTGTCCTTCTACATCACTAATGCACAAAAATAGTCTGCTTTAAATGAAATATTTTTACTTATCATTGATCCTCAAACAAAGCACTTCTTAGAAAAACATAAATGTATGTGTGACAAATATAATTGACCCCTAGCCATACTTTGGTCCAGACTGACCAAGAAGCAACAGGCCTCACATTGTTGGGGTGAACTTACAAGCTGGGAAGTCCCTGGATCATCTACATGGAAGTGAAGGTGTCTTGAAAAATATTTCAAAAGGTGTTTTTGAAACCCGAAAGTACATGATAACCAAAGTACAGAAAGAGCTATCAGCACTAAACCAAAGACATCTATCTTGCCAATACTATTGATTAGAAGCCAACTACTTCACCCTTTAAATATTAAAATCAGGATAGGCCCAATCTGAGCATTCTCTGAATGCCAGACTGTACGACAGCTGGCCTGCTTGGCAGGTGACTCTGAGCAGGGACTCCTCTCAAGTTCAGAGATTACATACTAGAAGTTAAGAGACCCTTCTTTACAGAAGGTTGAGAGACCCCTTACCTGTGATCTGCAGTAAGTGCTGAATTCATGCTATGAAGAATTACTAATCCATGCAACTACTCAGATACTATAAACATTGTAGGGGTAATTCCATCAGGCATGAACTGTTGACCAAGTCTGAGACAAAGATTGGATACAGCCACACAAAAATGAATTCCAAAAAGGGATCCACTCCGAACGTCATGTCTCCACAGGAGGGCCCTCTTTACTTTTTGCACCTCTGGTGTCTCTCTGAGTCATTCTAACTCAGTTTTTCTTTTCATCTTTCTTCCATGTGCAATCATTAAGGTAAACCTTGGCATCAAACATCCTGAATCTTGTCAGAACACCATTAAAACTTTGCTAAATTCCATCAGACCCATGAAACTCTGTCAAGTTATCATTTTACCTCAATAAAACACAGTGCTGCCTCTCTCTTTTGAGTGAGGTGTACTCTGCTCATCTGCAGCAGTCTGTAACTACACATACTTATTGACACAGTGATACTGACCGCCATCACAACTGAAATTTGATTCAGTGTCCCCATAACAGGTGCAGAAAGGATCTCTTGATACCGGAACAATAATTGTCTATAAAAAAGGTGAGAAAGAAATTTAAAATGTTTTATTTTCTCAGCTTAAACTTATTTTCTTCACCTTTTGCAGACACAATACATTCCACTTTTAATATTTTTCATTGGTTCAGTATAGTAAATTGGATTAGTCCAAGTTACTTGCTCTAGATGACCCACAATGGTCTAAGAAAAAGATTACAGGCTTTTGGCACACAAATGGAGTTCTCCAAGAGTGTTCCTTTTGGCAGAATTTCTCATTTCTCCCCTTTTCTTTTAAAGGGAATAACATAATGCTTGGTGGATGCTAAGGAGCCTACATTTACTTTCCAAATAGTCTTTTCACTTAGTCTCAATCTACATGAAGCATCCCAGCTTTGCAAGTAATCACAGATTAATTTTGACCATTTATTAATTTAATGTATGTGTATTCATTAGTTTTAGACTAAGAAATTTAAAACATAATAGATTTTTTTGCTCCCCAATAGCCAGCAAGACCCCTGCCCAAGAAAAAAAAAAAAAAAAAAAAAAAAAAGCTATTTTAAACAATTTTGTACTGTTTGCCACTGATAAAAATTTAGCTGATTTTATTACAATTAATTCTAGTATGGCTAATAAAATGTTTGAACAACAACCACTAGCAACTTCTGGAAGTAACAGCACTCAAAACTCTTTACCTGCAAGTCTTTATCTGTGTACTCCTTGCCTCAGATTCTGGTATCTGAGAACTCAGTGTTACCGTAGCAGCACAGAGTTTCTGCAGCTCAGGCAGACTGACAAAGAACAGAGGCTGGTGTCTGGTGCTATTCATGGTATGTTGTTGACTGCCCTGAAGCAGTGCCTGGGTCTTAAAATTAAAGTTAAATTAAAATTAAAAATAATTCAATAATAATTAAAGGTATTTGTTTATAGAACCTTATATGTTATTAGGTAAATGAACAATTAATTATCTTTTGATTAAGAATATAGAGAAAATATAACTTAATTTGGTCAGCTAAAACAGCTGGATATCCCTTTTTCTATATGCAATGCATTATACTTGAAAAAATAATTACTTGCAAGAGCCAAAATAAGGCTTGCCTGAAGACAAGGACATAGGAATACAAAGTACATGTATGATCCTTGCCATATTAACTGAGCACAGGCAATGGAACTCTGTCCTATTTGGAACTTCCTAAAAACCACTGAAAAGAACCCAAAGAAACAGAATTTCAGGGTAAGAATATAATTCTTTGATGTAGTACTAATAAATTACATGTGAATAGAAATAACACGAATTCATAGTACCCATCTTGTTGGATGCCTGTCGTGTGCTCCTTTGCCCTGCTGCACAGGCCAGGCTCAGTGTGATGAGTTAGAATATTCATTCTAACTAACAAACAAACAAAAAATCTAATATTTCATTATTTGAAGAAAAACACACCTTTTAACTGCAGGAACTTTTTTAATCGAAGTATCTCAAAGAAAGTCAGGTAGTTAGAAAGCCAGGAATGCGCACTGAACACCAGAAAAAGTTAGTTTAATATTTCTCCCCTCTCCAAATCCCAAAACAATTTGAGGAAATGGTCTCACCAGCACAGTGAAGACAGCATTAAGTATTAGATCTCAAATTTTATGAACTCACCAAGTATTATCCTGAAAAGAAATTCTGTAAATTGTGATAAAACAATTATGAACTGGAAGGATATTTTGATGTACAATGTCAAAAATAACTTTGCTGTTCTGATTTTGCTTTGCTTTCTTTACAGTGTAGTACTTTAAATAGATTAACCTCCATCATATCCGACAAAAATCACAAGGTGAGTGTTTTATAACTCTCCTT
This sequence comes from Oenanthe melanoleuca, assembly GCF_029582105.1. Lineage (NCBI taxonomy): Eukaryota > Metazoa > Chordata > Aves > Passeriformes > Muscicapidae > Oenanthe > Oenanthe melanoleuca. The sequence continues at coordinate 57,024,067 of NC_079335.1, read as the reverse complement.
TAAAAGTAAATGTTTTCTTATTTCTCACCGTTAAAGGAAAACACATTAAAATTTTTTTCAGCAGTCATGACAAGGAGGGTTTTTTTTAAATGCCAGCCAAGACTATCACTTCATCAGAGAATTCCAAAAGCTACAGCTCAAGGGAAAGCTCAGTTTTAAACAAATAAGAAAAAAATCTTGTCCTTATGCAACCATGGAAAAGAAAGCCTGGGTCCTCAGCTTTCATAATATTTATTGGGGATTTTTGTGGCAGAGGTGTTGTAAAACACATGCTGCAATGCTCCAGTGCCCTGTTGCTGTTTGAGGATGACTCCCTTGTGGGAACAACTTGCTGCATTAAGCCTAAATTAAATCTTCCCAGACATCTTAAAAGCTAATGGGAGAGAGTGCTTACAAAAGGCTTCTCCCTTCAGGGGAGAGGATAAAGAGAAAAGTAGCAGTTAACACGGAACTGCCGGTTAAGAAAGAACTGCTACTTATAAATCACTGGAAATAAACACAACCGCCCTCTGTACAAGAGGACTTTACGTGTGTGGGAGAAATTGCCGCTTTACACGTCAATAAACGCAGCACGTGAACTTGAAACCCTCGCTGAGCTCCTGCTAAGCTGAACAGAGCACCAGTCCGGGAATGGCTATCGCTGTCTGTTCTGTCAGAACAGGCAACTAAACCCCAGAGCCTGGCAGCAGTGTTTACAATTTTCAGTAACAACCTGGAAGTCGGAATGAAGAACCTCCTTACTAAAAGGTAGGAACAACACCAGTCTGAGGGAGAATAACTAATCCTACAGTCAGGCTGACTGAAAAGTTGTGGCAGGATTTGAAGATGGTGGCTCTCAGCGAAGTACGAAGCTGTCCTGCACTCGGCCTCAGGTGCAGAAGTTAAGCACCAGCTTTCAGGAACAGTGACAGGTCACGCTGGGTACGTTTTATGCTACAAAAAAATCCCGCAAATCCAGCCTGTAATCACGCCTGGGTGTGTCCATAGGGCTAATGCTGCCGAGGCACCCGAGTTGTGTATGGACGTGACATGGGGATGTGGGAACCCATACGGGGCTGAAATACAGACAAAGCCATCGAACACATCTGAGCCCAGCGCAAAGGAAACATATTTTACCTCAGCCAAAACTGCAGGGAAATAGGATGCTGGATTGGTGACAGAGCCTCGCCGAGAGAAGGGGAAGGCACTGCTGTCTGTGCCCTCAGCCCCCCTGGCAGCAAAGCAGGGCAGAAGCTTCGCTACAAGCCCCGCGGGAGAGCTCTCCCAAGGCGGGGCGAGGGCCTCCAGCGACAGCCGGGAGGTTTAGCGGAGCCGTGAGGAAGCGCCTGTGTCAGGGGCGCTCCCGCCGGGATCGCCTCACGGGCTGCGCGGGAAAAGCGGCAGCGGGCTCCTCCCGCCTTCGGGCCCTGCCGCCTCCGGCGCCAGGCAGGATGAGCGATTCCCGGGCAGCCCCTGCTGGCTGGGACACCGGCGGGAGAGGGCAGGGAGCACGGGCGGCCACAGCGCCGGCAGGGCTCCGGCACAGCCACCTTGTGTCCGGGTGGAACTCAGCCCGCGCTATGTGTGCCCATGGCAGAGGCGCTTTTGCTCTTCGCCGAGCCGGGGCGCCAGCCGGCTTCACCACAGCAGCACGAGCATAATTCGGCTCAGATGTTAGGGAAAAAATCTTTACTGTGAGGGTGCTGAGGCACTGGAATAGGCTGCCCAGGGAGCCTGAATCACAGGATCACAGCTTGTTAGGGTTGGAAGGGACCTCTGGGGGTCATCTAGTCCAACGCCCCTGCCAGGGCAGGGTCACCTGGAGCAGGCTTCACAGGAACACGGGCAGGTGGGTTTTGAATGTCTCCAGAGAGAGACACCCCACGACCTCCCGGGACAGCCCCGACCGGCCCATCCCTGCCACTCTCCATGTAAAGGTCTTCATGTTAAGGTGAAACTTCTTGTTTTTTAGTTTCTGACCATTGCTCCTCGTGCTGTCTCACTGCAAGGAGTCTGACAGTGCCCTGAGTCTCTCCCCATAAGTGTTGTAGACTCCTAAACATCTCTGTGGCCCTTTGCTGTACACTCTCCAGCAGTTCCTTGTCTTTCCTGTACTGGAAGTGTTCAAGGCCAGACTGGATCGGACTTTGAACAATCTTGTCTAGTGGTCCCCAAAGGTGCCTTCCATGGTGCCAAACCATTCCAATGTGGTTCTAAATTGCATGTCAGCGATTAGCTCGTCGCAGAGCACACCGGCAGCCTCGCAGCTCGGCGCTGCCAAAGGCGGCGAAAGCGGGGGTGACCACCCCAGGAAGTGAACAACAGAGAATCCGTGACCCCAGCGCTCAGCACCGGCGGCAGCGCGACCGGGGCCAGCAGCGCCTGGCCTGGCCTGGCCTGGCCCGGCACCGCCCCCGCCCCGCCCCATCCCGCCCCGCCAGAGCCCGGTCACGTGGGGCGGCGGGGAGGCGGGGAAAGGGCGGGACAAGGCGGCAAAGTCCCGCCCCCGACCGCCACGGCCGCCGCCAGGCTGCCCGCCTGCTTTGAGTGGCATTGTCCTCCGCCAATGAGCGGCCGGCTGGGCGGGAGGGGCGGGGCGGCGGCTGGCGGTGATAGGGCCTGCGGAGGGGCCCCGGCGGTGCGTGGCGTGTCAGCCTGTGGCGTGTGCGGTGCGGGACAGGACAGGACAGGACAGGACATGGTGGGCTCCAGCGAGACCGGGAAAGAGTCGTGGCGGGGCCGCTACTACCGCCTGGAGGAGGTGCAGAAGCACAACAACAGCCAGAGCACCTGGATCATCATCCACAACCGAGTCTACGATGTCACCAAGTTCCTGGACGAGGTGGGTGCCCGCCTTGGCGGGACGCTGAGGGCACCGGCGCCCCGCGGGTCGGGCTCGCCGGCGGCTCCCCGCGCTGTGCCCCTGGCAGGCTCCCCTCCGGCCCGCGGGTGCGGCACGGCGGGGCGGGAGCCGCCCTCGGGGCCGCGATAGCGCCCTGGAGGAAGAGCCGCGGGGCGGGCCCGGGCTCCGGGCGCCTCTCGGGCCGGGGAAACCCGCGAGTGGCGCGCACGCCGGCTGCGCTACCGTGTGTGTCATCCGCTGTGTGCCCGCGCCCGCCCCAAACTTTCGGGTCTGAATTCTGATTTGAATTTCCAGTAACTAAGGACAAGGAGAAAAAACTGGAGTCGGTGTTGAGGGCTGAGATAGGCGGGCTGGCTGTGTGAATCTTGGGTACCAAGAATGGGGTTGAGTCTATCTGTTTCTTGCTTTGGTGTGCCAACTGAAGACAAAATTAAAAGTGATGATTCAGCTGGGACCCAGAGCCATATTATCTTGTGAACTAAAAGGTCAGCAGCTCCTCTCTTCACACTATTGTAGTGTGTGTTGTATTGTGGAACAGGAAAGAAACTTCACAAAGTGGAAGGAAAGTACCACACTATGCAGAATGTTACAGATCTTGGGGTTACTCTAATAGTCACAGAATCACAAAATTGTTTGGATTGGAAGGGGCGTTAAAGCTCATCTGATTCCAGCCCCCTGCCAAGGGCAGAGAGAGGTTGCTCCACTGTACCAGGTCACTCCCAGCCCCTGTCCTTGAACGTGTCCAGGGATGGGGCATTCCCAACTTCTCTGGCAACCTGTGCCAGTGCTCACTGCTGTCACTGTAAAAAAACTTCATCCTTATATCCAGTCCTTGGTAAAGCCTCTTGGTCATAGTTGCTTGTGTTCCTATCTGCCAAATAAATACATCCTTGGTAGCCTAAAGACCTGGGTGGTCTTTATTTGCAGGAAATGGCAGACTTGGCATTGTATACAGGCAGCAACGTTCAGAAAATTAGATCTCACTGCTGCCCTAGCCCGTTCCGTGTGGGGGTGCAGTGTGGTGCTGCAAAGTTGCACCAGTTCAAACTCCAGAGTAGAGCACTAGAGTCAAGTTCTATTCCTTTGGCTGTGTTTTGTTGGGCTTTTTTCTTCTCCAGTTAGTGGTTGATGGTTTTGATCTCTGGCAGAAAGCAGTTAGTGTAAGCATTGATAGTCATGGTTAATAAAGAGATCTCATCCAGTGCTTGACCAAACACCACTGTGTCAACTAGACCATGGCAGTAAGTGCCACATCCAGTCTTTCCTTAAAACTCTCAGGGACAGGGACTGCCACCACTCTTGGCAGTCCATTTCAATGTCTAATCATCCTTTCTGTGAAGAAATTCTTCCTAAAAGCAACCAATTGAAAGGTGCATGATAGACTTTCTTTAATTTCTTAAAGAATACAGATTAGATGGGTTAGAGGCGCGACAAATTTGAAGCATCAGTAGTTCTATAGCCCCATCTTGATTTTTGTGCTTGTAAACACTTGTAATTCAAAGGAGAAACTGGGTGTTTTGCAAAGGAGGGTTGACAAGCAATTTTTCAAAGGCCGTGTTGACACAGGTAGTATTTCATTCTTAAGATGCATGTCAACGCAAATTGTTTGGCTTTTCTGCAAGGCAGATTGTGAAACTGATCTACTGACTCTTCCTTCATTATTTTTCATCTAGCTCTGCCCCTGGTCACCTTCATCCATTAGTTATGGGTGTTGCTGTATGGTTATGCAGTCAGGACCAGTTTAATTGTAGAAGCTCTGGAGAAGAATGCAGCTTTTCATGTAGTCTGCAAAACTGAATTAGCTTTTGGAAACTTACCAGTTTTGATTGATACATAATTGTATTGTTGTAACGTATTTTCCAGATTGAGGAGGCAGAAAAAAACTCATACCTTAAAAAAAGCCTAAATGTTACCCTACCTAACAAAAAAACCATAACACTTGATGAAAAAAAATTCAGAATCGAATGAGCATTTGAGTTTAAGTAGTTGTGCAGCCTCTTTCTTCAGTAAGTAAGGTGATATTGGTAAATATGAAGAGGCATCACCTTGTGTAAATTTCTCCAAGGAACCTTCATTTTCATCCTTCAGAACATCCTTCTGTTTGTAAGTATTTAAATAGTTGGGCTTTGGACAATGTGGGGGATGTCTTGGGACACACAAGTCAGACTTCAACCTCACATTGAACAGCTTTCAATAGAACATGGCTGGTTTTGAGCTGAAATTTTGAAGACATTCTGAGATAATGGATGACATTGTTGGAAATAATTACCCGAAATACTTTAAGTGAAGCTAGTCTGAGGGAAAGTTCTTTGACATTTTAATATTCATCATGTTGGTGATTTTTCTTATGGAACCCTTTGATTAAGATACTTCATAGGGCACTTCTTAAACATTTTTTTTTTTTAAATGCTTTTAGTACTTAGTTAACTTATCAAGTGTTATGCTAATTCTTTTGACACTGTCAGAAACGCTGAGGCTTTTGGATGTGACAGCTGAGGAGAAATTGAAGCTAGCCTCTTGCTGCTTCATTCCAGAATACAGTAAACCCTACTCCAAATTGGGATTGTGTTAGCTGTTTGAGTAGCATTATTGGTTAAACTCAAGTTTATTTCTTGCAGTTCCTTTCGGAAGTAGAAAAGTGTAACGTATTTTAAGACTTTAATGTGGGCTACTGAAATTTAAGTTGAAAAGCATTAAAAAGGGTATGCTGCTAAAGCATCACCTCACTCATGCTCTTCCCAAGTAGTACATAAGTATCAGCTTACTGGGGAGTGAAGAAATGGGAGCAGCAGCTAAGCTCACCAGTCCTGTTTCTTAAACCAGTAGAGCCATATTTTCAGCTACTGCATTAACCTATGAAAGTATTTTCTTATTAGTAATGAAATTGAAAACTTTACTGTGCTTCAGTCTTGAAGACACCTTGGATGCTCTTGTGCTTGATATGTGAAGGTGTGGTGCTTCTTTTCACTCCATTACAGTAGTTAAGGGTGTCTTCATAGAGCTTGCAGATGTTTAGTGGAACTTGTTCCGTTTTGGGGAACAATCAGCCTCTGAACACTTGATTGATGGTTGATAGGAAATGGGCTGGGGATGGTGAAATGTATGTGTTGGGAGTGGAGGCATTGTGTGGTGTGACCCATGGTAGCTTGACTTCCTAAAGGACAAGGCTTAAAAAAGATCATATGAAATATAGCAAAGGTTCTGAAGGAAGAAACAATTGTGTGCTTTGATCTTGTCCTTGGAGTTAATGAAGATTCCAGCAACTGCTTTTTCTAATCAGGTTGATTTTTTTGGTTTGGTGGGGTTTTTTGGTTTTGTTTTGGTTTTTTTGAAGTGGCAGATATTGGGTAAAATTAATAGCTTGAATATTCATCTCTGAATTTTCTTTGATTTTGCAAGTCTGGGAGAAGAAATCAAGAGACCTCAGCTTTCGAAATGCAATATTTAAAAGGTCTTAGCAAGAAAGGGTATTCTTGAAACCAGAAACTTTTATGTGATTTGTCGTTAAAGGCTGTCAGACCTGTGTTGCAGGAGATTTGGGAAACTTTTTCCTTAGCTTCAGGTCTTGTGATTTAACCCCAGGGAGTACCCATGTACCATGCAACGGCTCACTCGCCTTCCTACTTTGTGCATGGGGAGGAGAATCAGAAAAAGATTTTGTGGATCAGTATAAGATGGTTTAATAATTGAAATAAAGTAAATGTATCAACAATTGTTATGATAAGGAGAGAAGAAGATTAAAACCCAGCAGAAGCAAATGGTGCACCATGCACGTGTTCTCCACTCATTGACCCATGTCCAGCCTGTTCCTGAGCAGTGATTGGCGGCTCACAGACAACTCCTCTCAGTTTGTGAATGGAGTGTGACATTCTGTGGTATGGAATATCCCTTTGCCCAGTTCAGGTCAGCTGTGCTCCCTCACTGGCAGAGTATGGGACACTGAAAAGTGACTTAGGTGAGCACTGCTTGGTTGCAACCAAAGCATCAGTTCATTAACGTTATTCTCAATGCTAAATCCAAAGCACTCTACTGTACCAGCTACTAAGAAGAAAATTAACTGTGCGCCAGCTGAAACCAGGATAAGATCCTATGTCATTTAAAGAAAAATAACTGCTAGAAATGCATGTGTACTCACAGCTTGGCTGTGTCTGTATTATAGATAATTACAGATATGAAGAGCATTAAATGTCAATGAATGGACAAAGTACATTGGCAATGCTCTATAGTATTTCCCCACACATTTAATATGATCATCACTCTAGTCAGGTTTCAGCATCAATCTAATGGGCTAAACGAGAATAGCTGGGCCTGTAAAAATGGATGATCTGTGTCTTGATTTACTTGCTGTTGTGGGAACTTGATTGGATTCCCTAAGCTAGGCAAAAAAGCTGACATGTATAGGAACATCTCTGCCAGAGTGGAGTTTCTTGTTTTGGAAACTAACTATGGCATGCATTTAATATTAATCTAATACAGACTTTATTTGGGTTAATTCAGTTGTGGGTGGTCTAAAAGTTCAGCAAAAACATTATTGGTAATTTTTTTTTCCATAAGAGATATATATATATATATATAAGCTTGTGCTTCCATAGCACTTTCCCTAAACTTCTTCTAGAATGGACAGCTCCCACTAAGTGTGTTTTGTAATGCTGATCAAATAAAGTGCAAAAAGCAAATCATATTCTACTGCATCAGGATGAAAAATGTTCTCTCCCCTATGTGGCAATAAGTTAATTCATGCATGTGGTGGTGTTGTGGAGGAGTAGCATAATGCCTTTCATGTTTAAAGTCATGGTCAGCTTGCATTGAAAGATGCCTGTATTGGCACATTTGGAGTCTGCCAGTGAACCATGGGAACTTTTCCTGCAGAATCTTGAAGTGTGAGGATTAAACCCAGTATTAGTGCTTCCTTAAGCTCTGATGAAGCTTGCAGGAGAATCTGAAAATGTTTTAAGAAATAGTACTTCTTAGCACTTTTATGTGAAACTCCGTGAGCTGTAACTGTTTTGTAAGGGGGGAAATAGGCACTGTTGTTTAGCCTCAGTGCCCTGCAGCCCCTTGCTCACTGTTCCCCGCAGCCCCTTGGTGGGATGGGGAAGGGAATTAGGGAAAAAAGATAAAATGTGTGAGTTAAGAACAATTTAATAACTGAAATAAAATAAAATATAATAATTACAATAAAAAGAGAGACAAAAAGAGAGGCTAACACAGCCCATTGCCAAGCAGCAAGCTGCAGCTCCCAGCCAGCTCCTCCCAGTTTGTACACTAGGTTGATGTTCCGTGGTATGGAATACCCCTTTGGCTAGTTCTGATCAGCTGTCCTGGCTGTGCTCTTTCTTGTTCACCTTCTTTCTGGCAGAGCACGGGACATAGGACACTGAGAACTCCTTGAATTAGGGTAAGTGCTATTCAGCAGCAACTGCAGCATCAGTGTGTTATCACTGATTATGCTCATACTGAATCCAAAGCACTGTACCAGCCTCAAAGACAAAAATGCAGCTCTATCCCAGCTGAAATCAGGGCAGGCACCAAGCTACTGGGCATTTTGTTTGGATTTTATATAAAAGCCTAATGATAGATTTCAAAAATATACTTTCAGAGAGAGATCTTCTTTCCTAGGCTCTTGACGTTTTACATGAGCTGATGATTTCTGTCCTGAAACTTAAACAGATGATAGAAACAATTTGGAAGACTCTCTTCAGGCTGCATAAAAACGCCCCTGAAATAAGCATTTGTCTGTCCTGCATAATAGAGCTGATCTTCTCTGGGTGTTCCTGGCTCTGTCACTGCCCCCTTTCTGCTTTTCATTCCTGTAGTGTGGAAAGTGAGTTTGTGAGACTGCCACTAATGAAGACCTTTGGTGATGTCCCCAAAAGTTAAATTGGACCCTACGTTTCCTTTCCTCGGTATAGGAAGGGAGAGGGCACAGTAGTTGCAAATTAAGGTAGTTATGCTTTAATAGAGTCTTGAACTATGACACTGAGAAATCTACATGACTGTAGAAAAGGTAGCATTCAGGATGAGGTAAGCTGGACTTTAGACCCGGATGAGAGCAGCAAGATTAACTGCATATTTACCTTGTCTAAAACTTTCTAATGTGCTGCTGTTAGGAGTTAGTCTGTGCTGTGTACTAGTGCTGGCTCTGTATAGGCATTTGTTATGCATGTAGTTTAGATTATTTATTATATTGAGAATATCCTAGGAATGAGCTAGGCTGTCTTAATTTATCATCAAAAGCTTTTTCATTTCCCCTGAACCACAGGTTTACCTGCAAGAGCTCTTCAATTACTTTTATTAACAGGATTTTAGTTTAGGAGTCACTATCTGTATAGCCTTATGGGCTTTCCAGTTCCAGGGTCTATCCAGAGGATCTTCATTAAAGTAGCAGTTCTGGTAGCAGGCTTTATTTATCAGACAGAATTATGAACAAAGGCCTTGTGTAAACAAGCTTTGGGAAACTCATCCAGCCATGAAAGATGCTCATCTTTTGATAGAAAAGTCAGTTCTTGCCCTTTGTGTGAGACATTACAGTTGCTCTCTTTCATTAGGGGAGGTTTTAATGAAAGATTTTAATGAAATCTTTTCATTAATTGTGTGTATTATGTGCTAGTTATTTACAGAGGGTCTGTAAGTTCATATTTTTAAGCAGAGGTGGCATCTAAAAGCAAAGCATTTTGTTTCAAAGTACTCCCATCAAAGCCTAGTAGGTTATTATTAACATCTAGTAGATGGCTTAAGTTTGGAATTCTCTGTGTGATTTTCTGTACTTAGTGTTGCTCATGTCATAAAAAATAATTACCAGTTTTCCAGCTGTAGTGGCAGAGATCAGGGTGAATTTGTCCTCTTCAGCTGATCTGTGGTAGTCAGAGGGTTGCTAGAGAGGATTGGTTGCAGTCGCTGTCTTGACACTAATATTGTGGTTTTGTAGACAGTGGGATCAGTTGCTAATTAGACAAAAAACTAGTTCTACAGGGAAAAGCTGGAATGCCTCTATGGTGCTGCCCATACTGCTACGTGATTGCTTTGTACTGGCACAAGGGAGGGATTTGGGAACACAAGTTAGTACATGATCATTCTGCAGCTGGCAACCTGTGAGTAGTTTTTTGAAGTACTCCATGAAGTAATTTTAGTGTAGATGCAGTTACATTGCTAGATATCCACTTGTTTGGCTGGATAGTGAGTTTTGTTTTGTGAGCTAGTGTAAACCATGTGATCTTGATGACTTGCTGGAGTAACTGGTATTTTATGTGTTTGTATGAGTGGGGTTTGGTTTCAGTGCAGTGTGTGAAGAGGAGTTTACATGCTGCTGGTGCTTTATGGTGGTTTAACTTTGGAGCCTTCTGCTGCTTGTTGATACCTTGTTTGTTAAACATTTTCCATTTCCATGTTTTCCAAGGAATTGTGCAACCTTTTCTGCTGAAGTTGGTACATATGTTTTTCTATTGGGGGGGGCACAATTCTTCAGCATGGTATTAAAAAACCCAAACCCACTTTGCTAAAGAAATTCTATGAAGACTTAGTTGAGGTAATGTCTTGGAGTGCTGGTTAGGCTCAAGTTCAGCTAAGTGCCATTTCAAGGCAATATTGAACTTGAGTGCTCCCTCAGCTTTTGTCCAGTCTTTTCCCTGAATGCTTACCAGAATGGATTCAAGGGCAGGATTTTGTTGAGCATGCCATATTTGCAGGTTGCTTGCATAATCTTTGCTCTGCTTGTACTCTTCTGACCTTTTTTGGCTCAGCTGCTGTGTCTAATCTCTCTATCAGTTGCCTAATCTTGCTTTTGCTTAGTCATGGTAGGGATCCTTTACCCTAATAACTGAGGTATCTTGGCTCTTTGAAAAGTGTTGTGTTGGGTTTTTTTTTGTTTTTTTTCTCCTTAGCTTCCTTAATCTGTTAAAATAAATGTCTGCCTTTAATGTGAAGATTCAAGTTGTGGAGTTCTGGTTCTGTTGGAAATTCATAGTGGTAGTTTGGTTCATCTGTATGAACAAATACTGTTTTTGTCAGAAGAGAAGTTTTGGTAGGAGATCAACAGGATTTTAAGTAAGTTCTTACCTGAATTGCCTAGACTAATAAAAATGCCATTTCTTTAACCTGTGGGCTTTTTGGTGAGGTGTGCTCCCCACCAGATGACCATAAATTGTAGAAACTTTTCCCTGTTTTCTGTAATTTTATATCTTGTACTCAGAAGCATTAAAAATTTAAGTTCCAAAGCTTTTTAGCTCATCTGCTGCTGATAAAATGCTAATATCTATTCCAAGGTTGCCATAATCCAAGGCAGTACTAGTAAGTGCTTTTAACTTGTTTACCTAATCACTTCCTGTGTTTATGTAGTACTCTGCTGCTTGAAAGTTGTGGTGAATTTTTGTGGCATGATACCTGTTACATGAATAAGTAACTTGGAGCTGAGGAAGTGCACTGAACTAGAAGATGTGATAGATCTTGCAGTATATTCAGGTGGAGTTATTTGGTAGATAAAAATGTACTTCATAAAAACTTCATAAAATCCCTAAAGTACATCCTGGGGAAGAATAAAAGTTAATGGATAACAGGTGTTTATATTAGGGGAATGGTGATGAATTGAGGTATTAGAAGATCCTGGGAGATGACTTCTCTGTACCTCAGGGGTTTTATCAACAATGTGGTTTTGGGATTCCATACTCTATGAAAACCAAATTGCTATTCTGGAGTCTTAAATGAGCTTTCAGTTGTGCTTAATCACTTCCAAAGGAGCTGTCTTTCTTGATATTTGTGCCATAATTTGTTTTGGAAAGGATCCTTAAAGTTATCTGGCCCAGCTCCCCACTCAAACCAGGATTAACTAGAAGGTCAGGTTCCTTAGCACCTCGCCAGCTTGTTTTGCCAATGCTTGATTGCGCTTCTTGTGAACAGATTTTTTTATCTTGCTGGAATGTTCTTGCTGCAGCTTATACCTTTTTGGCTTTTATCCTTCTGCTGTATAAAGCACTGCTTGGATGAAAATACACGTTTCCTAAAGAAGTGAAAGCACAGAATGTAACTTCAGGTGATAGTTGGGCTGTAAAGACACAGACTGATTCCCGCACAACTTTCTAAATGCTTTAGTTGCAAGGGGTAATGCCTCTTACTGCTTCTTGGCCAATGAAATAGAGACTTATCTTCCTTGACTTTGGCTTCAGAGGGTACATAAAGCTCTCTAGTTTTTCAGAAAGGCTTATGTTTGCTCTAGAAAGTCTGGCAGTTGATTTTGCTTTTTTTTTTTTTTTTTTTTTTTTTAATTATAGAAATGGAAAAATGCAGAATTTCCGTTTCTAGAATATGAAATGTATTTCAGTAACAAACTCAAACTCATTAAAATTACAGCACCCAGGAGGTGAAGAGGTCCTTAGGGAGCAAGCTGGAGGAGATGCTACTGAGAACTTTGAAGATGTTGGCCATTCCACAGATGCAAGGACACTGTCAGAATCCTTTATTGTTGGGGAACTTCATCCCGTGAGTATATGAAAGTGTCTCTACTTTTGTGTTTACTATACTGTTTTTGCATCTAGTTACTTGTCTGGTAATTACTTCCAAATCAATAACTGCTAGTTTGGTTGGATGCCAGTCCTGCAGCTGTTTGTGGATGGACTTAGGTTTGAGATAGTTCCCCCAATGTGAAGGGATTTGATTAGTGTAGCATAAGGATGGTCACATCTTTTGGTGCTTTAAATTGCCTTGCAGCTTAGTTCTTGAATAAACTGAACATGGAATCGTTGTCATTCGCTGTTAAGCTTTGTAATGAAACTCTGTAGCCCCTGAAGGTGGTATGTCAGAATGTCTAGACCTTTTCTTATGCAAGAATGCAGTGACTACTTAATAACCACTTTAATGCTTTCATTGTAAATGTGTATCTGCCAGGCTTCCATCTGCATGGAAAGGTACAATCCTGGCTCTTCATATGTATGTTTAGAGAATGCTTATTTACAAGCTTTGTATTTCTAGTTTGTTGCTCTGTCTTCCCCTCTCAGGCTCCTGCCACTTTTAGCTGTATCATGGTTCTCTACTTGTGGTTGTCAGGATTGTTTATGATCAGTTCCCACTGGATCATCTGACACATTCTCTCTTTTATACTGTCAGTCCTATTTCCTGTACTTTTAATGAGCACCTTTCTGCTGTCTCAAGTAGCATTTCTTTCTAGCTACTTGCTGCCTTGGCTTTTTTCAGCTAGGCCATAGTTAAACTCTCCTGCATCTTAATAGCTGAAAACCACTGTTTCAAAGTTTAGCCTGCTAGTGTGCCTGTCTGCTGTACTTTATTGTTCATTCCTACCTCATTCCCACTTATTTCATGTATGTTTTGTCTTGCATTTGTGGTAAATAGTCACTGTCTTGAGTAGTGTATTTCACAGTAAGATGCCCAATCTTGCTTGTCTCAGGTTATCTTTTGATAAATATTACTAGTGTAGCTTGTCCTAATAAGAAGTGATTTGGCTCTGATGCACATTTGTGGCTTTGCAGGCTTGCAATCTATTTCTGTGCCACTAATGTTGTTCTTAACCTGGCTGTCAGTCCAGTTCCTCCTTGTTTGGCAAGTGCCTGTTTTCACTTGATATGAAAAAAGCAGCTTGGTAGTTTAATGTACAAATACAAAACTAACAGGATTATGTACTGTTGGTTTTTTTTGTAATGAATGTGACTATGCCAAGCAGAACTTTGAGTTTATGAAAGATCCCTAGAATCTGGGACCTTTGGTCCAGTGGACATGGGACCACAGCCAGTTAGTTGACTTTACCTGATAATACAAGCACACTAAGCAGAATTAATATGATTGCAGTCAGTGTATAAGCTAAGGTTATGTACTCTCCAGAGATAAAGGAAAGATAAAAACATGGGCACAAAGAATAGTGAAATTTGTTGGAGGTTCAGGTTTCACTTCTTCCTTGAAATCTGGGAAGTATTATTTAAGGAAGTGATCTTGTTTATGTTAGCTCAAAATCAATCACTGACATCTGCTCTCTTGCAAGTCTGTTTTTATTAGTGAAAAATACTTACCATTAACAGAATGAATTGCAAACTGAATTTAGTGGTAAATTGTGTGAGTTGGTTTTGTTTTTTAATGCTTTCAGATTTTGTCTAAATGTTCCTTGCTTTTTTTTTTTTTTTTTTTTTTTTCTTGCAGGATGATAGAAACAAGATTCAGAAACCAACAGTAAGTATGTTTCTTGAAATGCCATGTTGTTTCTTTTGGGCATTGCAGTGTCTTAGTGTCTGTGTATGAATGGTATACCTTCAGAAATAGGAAATAATTCAGTTTAAGTGCGATGGTTCAAGTTTTAAATCTTGAACCTGTTGATACTGCTTCAAATTGTTCTTTCCTTAACTGTTATTTTCTTTTATTTGTCTGGCTTCATACTAGGGGGTTATTAAGTGTATTATACTATAGCAAAAAAGTGACTGGAGTCAGTCAGTGGTCTTCTAGTGTTCAGTTTAAAAAAATCAGTGTATTGGCAGAACAGATTAGTAAGTGTTTGTGGGAGGAAAAATGTGATGCTTAACAATATATTGGTCACGCTAGTAGATAGAAAGTGTAGAGGCATTCAATGTATTATAAATCAGTTAAATTGCAATTGTGAACCCTTTTCAAGGTGAAATTACTGTTTGCTTCCTGACTATTTAATTAGATTCTGCTGAGTATCCTGTAAATGCAGCGTTGCACTTATTTTCTAATGGATTTTTTCCATCCTTATTAGAATTAATCTGTGTTGGCACTCAGCTGTCAAACTCAAAAAAAATTCATGTGTCCCTTAAAGGAGAAGGTGCTTCAGGGATTAATTTGTACAGTTGCTGCTGTGTCCATATAGGATGTTTGCACTGGCCTTACCAGTAGAGCAGTATGCTTAGGAAATAATTGGAAAATATTTTTAAATTAAACTTAGTAAGAATAAGGTCTTAATTTTCTTGTTTTGAGAGATTGTTTCTTAGAAGTAGCACTTTCCTGAGATCTTCCAATGATATGAATCACTTAAAGGAAAGAGAGGAAATTTATGCATATATATGCATTGAAATCAGCTATTAATTTTTTAACTAGTATACTAATAAAAGTAAAAAATGGAATAATGATTGAAATTCTGAGCTTCTTCCCACCAAGAGCAGTGTCTGCTATTCAGATTTCTTTTGACATTTAGGGCAGTTTACACTTAAGCTTTAAGAACGGTAATGATAAATGCAACTGAGAACAGACTGCCCAGTGCAATTTGTAGCAGATAATCCTTTGACTAATATCAGAGGAATTTACCAAACTGAGGTACTTAGAATATTACTTGGCCAATGCATAGTCAGGTGGGAGTTAAGATGTGTCCAAATAGATACACTACACTTGTTCCCTGTCATTCTAGAAGGAAGATGAGGTGCTTTAAATTAATTGCAAATGTTCTGATACCAAAGCAAGTAATTTTGCAGTGATGGATCTTGTGCCACTAAATTTAGGTAGGGTTTTAATTCTTGGATTTTTAAAATAAACTTATGGTCATACACAATTAGAGTTATTCAGATTAATAAGTCTTCATGTAAATTGTGCACAGGTACCCAACTGGAATTTGACCTTGTAGTGCTGCTTTTTTTGTGGAAACTGAAAAAGAAGTCCAAATCAGTATCAGAAACAGCTATAACAATTTGACTGATTCTTGCACAACCTGAAACAGCACACTAAAACCCCTGAGTTTAATAAACCTTGTAGATGTAAATTAGTAGCTTTCTTTATGTAGTTTTGATATAAAAAAATATTTCTGAATGATTTTCAAGTTTTTTCAATTTGATTTTAGTCAAGGACGGGATTTTTGTCTTAGAGATGACAAACTTTTCAAATGTAACTTAAGGTTGAAGTTAGTTTCGTAAAGCTTGCAGCAAAATTTTGAAAATATTTTAGGAACTTGATGCAATGTTGGCTGTAGAAACTGCTACTAACTAGTTTATAATACAACAGAACTGCTGTAGGAATTAGGAGAAAATGCTCTCAAATGCATGCACTGAGTTGTTTCTGAATTAGTTTCATTTGGTGAGCTTTGAGAAACTCTGGGGCTAGTTAAGATGGAGAGGGTTGTCTTCCTGAAGTAAATATCTTCTTATGCTTTGTTTTCCAGGAAACTCTTATTACCACTGTTCAGTCTACTTCCAGGTACAGTATGACATCTGATTTCGAAGTTCCTGATTATTTTCTGAAGCTTAAAAAGCTGAATAGCTTTTATCTGCTGGAAGCTGAGATATCAGGGGGTGGTGCATGAAAATTTCTGTGTAAACTCCAAGTTGGCATCTATGTACCACTTTAGAAGTGTGTCAGCTTACTAGGTAGATACTTTTCTCATATTGACAGGTGTCAGTATCTACCAAATGGTTGGTTTTGCACAGGCCTTTATTTCTGGAGTCTGCCATGTGAAGGGAAGACTAAGTGCCATTGCCAACTATTTTACTGACCTGGATGCCTTGCTTTTAAAATTTGCCCTGCTATTGCTGTTGCATCTAAGGGAAAAAAGAGGATTCTGCGTATGAGAAGGAAGATCTGAAAGAATTGGGAGAGGGTTGGAATACCACTGAATCAACCTTTGTAAAGTTATATCCTGCTGACAGTTGCCTACTGCTGAAACCTCAGAGGAATTCTGTGACCCTCTGGGTGGGGAGGTTGGGTACTTAGAAGTGTCATGTGATGCTGCTACTTAAACAGCTTTTGAATGAATGACATTCTGGGCAGCACACCATGACTTTGAATGTGCCTAGGGTTTTACTCTTCTTTAGGAAGCAAGCTTCTTGTAAGCTCTAATACAAAGCCATGCTGTACAAGCTTCTTCCCTTGTCTGGAGTATTACAGGTCAATCCAGGTATTCTGTTGCCCTGAGTTTGAAGTATTTGTTGGAGTGGGGAGGAAGGACTTCTTTAAGCAATGACTTTTATTTTTCTTTTTATAACTTGCTGGTTATCACTTCCTAAACTGCTTTTTCAAAAACTTCCCTTTAGTTCATGGTCCAACTGGGTGATCCCGGCAATAGCAGCGATTATCGTGGCCCTGATGTATCGTTCCTACATGTCAGAGTAAGCGCCTTACTGACAATTAAAGCAAGAAGAGAATACATTCTCTGGGAGAAAATATAAGCAATCCTAACCCAATATTTTCCTGGACAAAAGCCTGATGTCTGAAGAAAAATTCAAGTTTTTCAGAAAATGACACAATTCTCTTTCTGCTGTGCACTTTTCTTAATGTTGCCTTCTTACATGCTGCTGTGAAGTGATAAAAAGGCATCATTTCTCTTTTTATATAACACTTTTTTTTCTGTAATGAATTATACGATAACTGTATTGATTTCTGTGGTAGAATATTATTTTGTATGTAACACTGATTCTGGTTATTTCTCTTTAATCTGTAATAGGGTCATTAGGACTCTCTTTAGGTATATATTTTACAGCTTTAAAAGACTACCAAAACTGTGTACATGTACACAACTTAACTTAAAAAAATCATGTTGTCTTTTTAAATGCAGTATGAATGAAATGCAAGTTAAATGTGATGAGTAAAACTGAGTGGAGTTATAGGTGCCTGGAAGTGGGTTGGGCCCTGCCAAGCAGTTATAATGAACTGGGTTTTTTTTCTTTTTTTTGTTTTGACAACTGCTCTTATAGTTGTTGTAGGTTCTCCTAGCAAACTGTTCTGTTTGTCTCCCATTGAAAAATTCAGGTGAAATATGAAACTCAATGTTTGGCCCAATTATGTCTCTCATTTTTGTGAAAAATAGCTCTTTTTTTCAAGAAAGGCAGAAAAAAGTAACTGCTAAATAGTACTGTTCCTGCCAAACACTCAGGTGACTGTAGAATTTGTTCTGGAAGTTTTAGCCTTTGATAAAAATCAACTTTGTCAAGTACATTGTGAGGGGGAAAACTGATAAATTAAATCTACTTCTGACTCTTCTGTGATGTGCTTTGGTGCTTTACTATGAAGAGGCAACTGTTTTCACTGCTGAATACAAGATAACGACAAGTTTGCATTTTGTGGTGAACATTTTTAGTCTTATGTAAATGATCATGAATAAAAGTTTAATTGCTTATACCTACTGGCTCAAACACCTTCATTTCCAAATTCTTTGAAGGCCTTGAAAGGGATGCCCTGTTGGGGCACTTCTCAGAAGTGCACTTACAGTAACTCCCATCAACTTTGTGTCAAGCAGTGACTTTTGTCCTGTGTTTGCCATGGCTTTCTCACTGAATGTGGTGAAACAGAGTTTAAAACTTCAAGATTTGATATTTTTATAGATAACCTTTAAAAATGATACAATAACTCAGAGTTGGTATTTAGAATCACAAATCACGTTTCATTTCTAAAAACACTTGAGTCCATATATCTAGGCAAGGCAAAAAAATAAAAAGGGCAACTTGAGAAAGCTTAGCTTCCCCCCTCCAAGAATTTCAGACAGATGAGTATGTGATAAGATATAAGTATCCAAATGAGCAGATAGAGCAATTAAAGTATATCTGAAATGGGAAACACTTCTGGGGAAATGCTTTTTTCCCATGTTGTGTATGTTGGTGTTTTAATATCATGTAGCTCTGTTTTGGTCCTGTATACTGGATATTTAAGCAATTCCCTGGAGTAACTATGGAAGCTCAGTCCCATCTAAAAATATTCAAGTTGGCGTGTGCAGGAAATTTCCAGTGTGAACCAGAAGCATGGTGAGTACAGATAAGTAGGCAGTGCTTCAATGATGCTAATAAAAAATGTTCATGTAGACGTGAATTCCCCTCCACTGTGTGGATACAAGTTATTCCTCAGAGATACAGTCCTTTTGGGTTTTTAAGTGCAAACTTATTTTGTAAAAAGAGAAAGATCTAAACTAGAAAAATGATCAGGCTTACTATCCTTTTTAATGCTCTTTAGGTTAGAGCTACTTTCCTTAGAGGTATCATATAGAACTTTTTATGTGAATACTACTTTAGTTTTTGAGTATGAATAGAAAATACATATGGGTGTGGTGAGGAATGAATGGCTGTGCTATTGTAAAAGCAAGTGAATTAAGGGTAGTCAATGTTTTTACAGTCTGACAGCAAAAATAAAAGAATTGACAATCTGCTTTCTTTTCAGAACAAAGTCCTTTGTCCACAGATCCAATTCAAAAGTATTTGCTCTAATTGTCTGATAATAAATACTAATTTTTGTTTAAAGAGGCTTGCTTTAGTGGTTGATGCTTTAAATCACTTGTCATCTTTTATTGTCTACTTGTACAACCTTGTAATGTTTACACTGCCTAAAATTATTTTGGCATTGCATTTTTGGCCTTTATTTGCCTGTCCTCTGTTGTTCACAAGAATGCACAGTGATGGAGAGCTCCCCCTTAAATGGAGATGGCCTTGGCTGCTTCTTAGTGTCTGTGGAGCAGAGCCAGCACAAGTTGTTCACTTGCTCCCTCTGAGATGACAACGAAAAAAATAGTGTGCTGTTCCTTTTCTCTTTTTGCTCCATCATGCTGGTCAGGTGCCTTTTCCCTAGTCATTGTGCTGCAATCAGGATTTTGCAGAATGCTAGAGAGAAGCTGGCAAGGGAGTGAAATTGAAGCTGATCACAAATTTTCTGCAGAGAGAAAAAAATGCAGAAGTGCTATTTTTATTTTCTGTATGTTTGACTACTGAGGGTAAAATGGTGTTTATAAACTCATGGACATTTGAAGCAAAAGAGTTCCTGTATTTTCTGCAAGGCTGGCAATGACTTAACTGAAACTCAGTGGGAATGAGTGAGTTATATCAGTGTGCACAAAATATATAGAACATTAGTAGTATTATAGCATTTTTCTCCTGAATATAGAAAAGGATTTCAGAATTGGTGTAGAAGGAACAAGAAACAGGAGGAAGCTCATGCTCCTCTGTGCTTAGCTCTTATGCCTGTCCACAGTTATGGTGAAGCTAGTAACTGATGGATAACTAACTTAAATTCCACTTTCATACTTCATTATGATTCTCCCTGTGATTTATTCATTATGTGTTGAAATATTTTGAATTCTTAAGTAGGTGGGCAGAAGCACATGAAGTAATGAGAAAATGTTGGAACATTAGATCTTGGTAGATGATTAATGCTGATTTTCTGTTCTTTCTGAAAACTAGTTAGACTTGTTCTTAATCTTCTTACATGTAGGAGTGTGCATAAAGCAATCCTTGACATTTTCTTTGCAAGTTTTTTAAGTGGGGACATAAAATGCAACTTTCTAAAAGTGAGAACATGCAATGGTCTACATTAATGCTGCTAAAACAAAGCTCAGAATAGACACAACTGCACTGCAGTCTCGTGTAAGGGAACAGATTTTTACTTTTATCCTGTATAGTATAATTCCTGTGCCTATACTTAAACAGTTTGCTTCACTTAGGCAGAGACAGCCTAAGTACTGCCCATGGCTGTCAGTTCTGCTCACTGAAAGCAGCACTGTCAGGCAAGAAGAGTTACACATAGGAAAGCCTAAGGGAAGTTTTTTTGGTGTTTCTGGACAGCACCAGAGAACTCCTGCAGACCTTCAGAGTCCAGGAACTGTACCCAGTAATACAACCACCACAGAAATTTTTGCTTTTTGTGCAGACCCTGGTCCATGGATAAACCTGACTATTGCAGGGTGAGGACACTCCACTGTGTCTCTGGAGTCCCACCTATTTAGGTCTTTGATAAATACAGCCATGTATTTTTTGAAATTAATAGATGTTTTACCTTTCACTGGTGGGAAATATGTTCTAGAAACTACTTCAAGGTTTAAGAGGGCATGAATAGAGAGAAAAAGGTAAGCCAAGCAAGGAGTGTGCTTTCCTAAATTACTTTTTATCAAAAAAGTCATCATTCTCCTATTGTAGGTTTCTGAAGGCAGTTGATGCTTTTAGTGTCACTCATCTTACTGTGGCTTCCAGAGATACCTGTTAGAGGTGTGCTTTCTGCATGGGTGCTTGAGGGTAGACATGAAAGAAGAGTTTAACCTGTGGCTTTATAAGCCTTAGAACAAGGGTGGTGAGCTGGTCCCTAGAAACTAAAAAATACATCCTTTCACATGTAAACTGAGTGGCTTCACAACTTGTATTTGGATCCATTTTCAGAGTGGTGTTGCAATTGATAGCATCCTCTATCAGTCTGAGGAGGCTAAGCAATTGAAAAGCACTCAAGGGGAGTTTGTATTTGAGCAGTCACAGCTTCTGGGGTTGGACTGAGAAAACCTTGTTTTAGGTGATGCTTTAGAACTACTTTTTGATCCTATGATAGTCACAAAGACATTTGAGAATTCAGGTCAAGTTACTAGAATACAAGCTGATGTATGCAGACTTAGGGCTAACTAGCTGATCTCAGGCAGCTTGTGGTGATGGGCTGCTCTTAGTCTTGGTTGCATGCAAGAATATTTATTGCACCTTTGCTGAAGGCAAAGCAATCACAAGCTT
The DNA here is from genome assembly GCF_029582105.1 of Oenanthe melanoleuca. Lineage (NCBI taxonomy): Eukaryota > Metazoa > Chordata > Aves > Passeriformes > Muscicapidae > Oenanthe > Oenanthe melanoleuca. The sequence continues at coordinate 57,002,830 of NC_079335.1, read as the reverse complement.
GAGAAGTTCAGCATCTATTGGATGTGTCAGCCTGATCAGACAAGATTATCCTGCCTCGAGGCCCGGAGGAATCTTGATCTGGGATTGTGTCTCAGATCACATATAACACACATCTACAGGATCAGACTCTTCAAAACAAATTATGCTTTTTCATATAGTAAATTGGTGTCTTCAAATAAGTGTCAGGAGGTGAGGAAGAGCAGGAGTGGTGGCTGAAGACAAGAGAAACAGCCTGTGAAACAAGGACTTGTCCACGATTTTCTTTCTGAGCTCTGTGCCCTAACTGCTAAGTACAGAGATTTTTACTCTCTCCTCTGCTATGAATCCAGCATTGTTTCTACTGGAATGGATGAACTGATTGAATTTTTATCTTGATTCTTGGACAAACTTTTACAGCCTGGGCAGACTGTAGCCTAGTTTAGAGTGAATTTGGATATGTCTGCATCATTCCTGTAGGCGTAACCTCACCGGTTTCTGCTGGGCCTCGCTCCTAGTTTGCATGAAGCATGAGAATGCAGCTCCAGACTTGTCACACACTTTCATGTGGGAGCCTTTCAGTTTGTTCTTGAAGTCATCACAAGCTCATTATGAATCCCTTAGAAATAGATGGCCTTCCTACTTCCAACTGTTGATAGGCAATTTTAAAAAAATCACAAAGCAGCATAGCGCTAAAAAAACAAGTCACCAAACTATGTTCCTTTTGTTCTTTAAAAATTCACATATTTTAAATCCACTGTTGCAGGGACTTCACTCCTGTGTGTAAAAGAAAACCCTAGGAAACAGATTCTGATTTTGTTTGGAGTGCTTAGGAGTTTCTAGTAACACTGTTGAAAAAGGTGCTTACAAGCAAACAGATGAGTGTAAGTTCTCTCATAAACAAAAATTTGTGCATCTGTTAGATTTTTCTTTTGTTTACTAAGCAGTCTACCAGCACAATTAAAAATGGTAAGTACAAAATGAATTAAGACAACAAACTTTGTCTTGAAACTAAGCATGGACTGAGCCCTGGAGTGTGAGCATGTGAGGCAGTGCAGCTGTGAGCGGTGCTGTGCTGTGTTACTGAAAAGCAAGCCAGGGGACTGTGTGTCAGCATCCTATTTCTTCTGGCACAGAGCCCTCTGGTAATTCTGTCTTCTGGGAAAACTTCCCTTAATACACTCATTTTGAATCCAATGAATGCTATTAGAAGAAGGCTAAATTTATTTTAATACTTGTTTTATTAACATAATGAAAAAGGACTTACAGATTTTGGAAATGTCATACAAATATCATGATTTCTATTATTCATTGGTCGTATCCTTGCTCAGATATTAACGCTGGAGATCAGTGACCAGGAATATCATGAAGGAAACAGGATTTCCACAAAAATTATATCCAATATAATAAACATACTTTCTCTATTTTTAATTTAAAACTTCAAAGAAGCTTTAAACCCATGCAACAATGTTCATTTTAGAGGGATCAACCCCGTCTGTGCAACAAAGTGCCATCAAAATGCCCTGAAAAAGAACAGTCTTTTTCCAGAAACACATTTGCTTAGGTATATGTATTTTTAGCATCTTGTTGCATAAACCAGTCATATGTAGGCCACAAATCCTTGTAGGATGTGTAGGCCACTAGCAGCTGCTTGGCATATGACAAATTTTGTCTCCTGTATGTACAACAAAATTAACATATCTTTGTCAATGCGTTACACTATAAACAGAAAGTATATAAAAGAAGAAGAATTATAAAACCAAGTTTTGGTGGCTTTTGTTTAGGTGGCTCAGACCTTAGTGGAAGGTACACCATATACCCTGGTTATCACCCTCCTCCCAGTTCCTCCATTTAATGAAATAGGGTGAGCCTTCTTATTACAATTTAATGTGCCCAAGTCAGAGTACAGGCATTTTATATCTCTGCCCTAGTAATAAAAATTTCATAGGGTACATTCTATGACTTCGCAAGGTGAGAACTTGACTTGATTTCCACTCTAAAAGACAAAAGGAAGGCCAGCACTTCAAATACTGTATCCAAAAGGTCCTCTAGTTTTTAATTATATTATGAGTTAACATTGCACCAGGCAGTTCAGCAATTAGAAGTATCATAGCAAAACAGAAAAGTGCATGGGGCTCACCAGAGCTCTTTAAATTGCTGGCAATAGAAAAAATAAGGAAGGTAAGGGCAATTTTAACAATTTTTAATTGGTAAAAAGAAAGCAAGTTTTGCTTCAGGCAATGGGCATCAATGGCAAAGCACATGGATTTGAAAACTCTTAGAAACTCCTCTCAATAAATAGAAGTTGCTTTTCTTATGCCACTTTCTGAGTCCTGCAACATTTCATTGGTGCTGATTTTCAAATGCAGAGGATCCCTGAAGTTATCTTTGGGTAGTGACAGTCGTCCTGTGTGACTGTTCCCGTGTTGCTCCTGTACTGTGCTAAGCCACCACGCTCTGGCTGCTGCAGCCTCCTCAGACATCAGAGTATATTCTCATGCTGAGCTTTTGGCAGTGCTTTGTTGCATTGACCGTTCTGGTCCCTTTGAAATGGATGCCACTGGCTCAGTTTCAATATATTTTGTACCAGTGAAGCTGCATTCATGAGATACCTTGTGCTGATAAGACAAGATTACTTTCACCTCCTTCTTCCATTTATACTCCAACCTTCTTGAAACCTAGTGCTAAGGTAGATGCACTTCTTGGAGGCACAGACTTGAATGAGAGACAGTATTTATTAGAAACACTTGAGCAAAGTAAACAGATTCACTGAGCTAAAGTCAGTCCTAAGGCTGCTTAATGCCAAAGCCTAGCTGGATTATTGTTCTGTGCTGCTGAAATCTTGCCAATTGTTTATCTAGCTGCATATATGGAAATAAATGTTAACAACTGAAAAAGGGAAAGCTCTCATTATAAATCGAATTCTCAGACTTAGCTGCTCCTCTGTGAGTACTGAGCACTGAACAATTCTTTTCTCTTTGAAAACTTCTGTTCACATTTTTACTTAAGAATGATTAGCTCTCTTTCACATTCTTGCAGGTCCTTAATGCCTTCTCCTGTGGAGCAAAACCTATGTCTGGGTTTTGTAGCTGTGCCAAAATACAAAGAACTCAGCCCCAACACAGAGCTGTCTGTTGCCAAACAATGTGAGCAGTAAGGAACAAAAGGTTTTCTAAGAGATTGAGCTGATTCATTAATTTTTTCCTTTACATCTATACCATATGGGATTACATGGCTTTTGTGAGCTTTGCTGCAGTGTTTTCTTCTTTCAAAGCTTTTCCATCCCCAGATGGAAAAGAGCATGCCAGGGGCAGCAGGATGATCTGTATAAACATCCCACTCAATCCCCAGTATTGCTGTGCCTTTAATTGAAAATGAGGCAGAGGCAGAAGGAAACTCTGCCATTAACAACTGTTGGGCCGAATGCTTCTTGACCACAAGTTCAGGCTAACTCCCTCTGACCTTGCTGAAATAACAGGGCTCTGAGCCATAGAGGGGCTTGGTCTGTGTCCAGGGGAGTTTTTGGAAGATTCCTACATTCCTAGTGGATTTTTTTGTATTTAAGAACTCATGGTTCAGTGGAGGAAAATGTGCTGCACAACCACCACAGTAGGTTCATATCATGTATTTTGTGTTTTTGCAATTCTTGCCAGTGCTGGTGTGTTGGCTGAAGGCATTTGCTGACTCCTCTCTGGCCAAGGGTTTAAAAGCTACAGCTGAAGGTTTTTAAACACAGCCTGGCTGTAGCGAGTTGGGTTGTTCAGGGCTGCCTCTTGTGTTTCTGTAATTCTTGCTTTTCTTCTGGCATGGCTTTATTTGCCAGACTGCTTTCACAGGCACCTCGGAAGGCTGCTCAGCTCTCAGAGCAAACACCTCCCCGAGGGCTTGGAGGGGTTCTTTTGAAGATGTGCCAGGATCAGCTGTGTCACACAAGTAGATGTTAATGAGGAGAAACCCAGTGACCTTAGAAGCAAGGCATCACCAGGCTGTGCTAAGGGACTATATGCTGGGATCCTTGCAGGAGTCTTGTTAAGTTGATTAACTGTCAAAAAGGCTTTCTGGGGGGGATGAGAAATATAGTTATGTCAGGCTGTGGGCTTAACTGCAGAGACATAATGAAGCTAGCATTTTGAATCAGAGTAGTGTTGTTTGATTGATCTTTTCTAAAGTAAGTATGATCTTTACATTTGGTTGTGATTTCTTTTTAAAAAGAGAAGAAATGATAAGAAACCTTTCCTTCCCACATATTCAGTAAATTTTTAAACTCAGTGTCTATGTGTTGAATAATTTTCATATTAATAAAAGTGGAAAGGCTTTGTTCTTGTTGTCTTCTCTATCTTTTGTCACCAGTGAACTTGGATAAACCTCTTATCCTTTCTCTATCCCTGCCCTGCACTAATGGCAACAATCAATCTTTTTATGGTTATCCAGGCAGTTTATCTTCCCTGTCCTTCTTAGTTGCCCAAGCAGACCAATAATCTTTTGTTTACTTAAACTTTGTGTCCTTCTGGACTATGTGAAGGCAACAGTCTCGGGACAGAGTCCAAGGCAAAAGAGTTAAATTGACCCTGTTGCATGACAACTCCATTCAGAGGTTCACTGCTTAATTATCTATTTGTGTTGCCTAAGAGCCATTGTCATGGTCCAGTATCCAAATTGGAAGGAAAAATGTTCAGTTATGTATTCCTTCAGACCTAAGCCACGTTCAGAGACACAAGAGAGCATGAAGCCCAAAGGAATACTGAGACTGCTTTGAGGACTGTTTTGGGGTCTCCATGGGAAGCCTCTCTCCATTTCCCTGCCTCTTGGCCCAGCATCAGCCTTTACTAAGCTCCAAGCCTCCAGATTTAGGCAGAAGCAACAGAGCAGCTGGGAAGCTGTGGGAGTGCTGGTGGTACCAGTTAGACTCAGCCCCAGCCTACTGCTACTCACAGGTGTGTGCAAGCCTGAGCCATCATCCTCACCCACAACCTGGCCACAGCTGGAATTTGGGATGTACCAAGACAACTGATAAGTTAGAAAAGGCAGTGGTAGGTTAAGTTATCAGCTGATGCCTACAAGGGTTGCTGAGCTTTGCCTCTGCACAGGGCCACTGAACAGGGATCAGTGCTTTTGTTAGAGTGGGGGATACAAGCAAGAACGTAGCTACAGATGTGAAGGGATTACAGTGAATGACATGGGTTTAGCTCAGCCACACCTGACAGCCTTTTTGCAGCCTAAGCTGTTCTGGAAAAACCCTCCAAACCTGAGCTATGAATCCAACCTTAAACCAAACTCTGACTCCAGCTTTAGCCAAGAATTTAGCATTAGTGTAACTTGAAGTCTTTATATTAGTCCAAGAAAATAATAGAATAGAAAATAGAAATAGAACAGAAAAGTTGTTATTCTGCAGGTTTGTTTGTTTGTTTTTCAAAATTATTTATGGAAAGCCTCAGTCTGGCTGCTGCTGTGGGTGCAGTGCCACCCACACCCCCTGAGATGAACAGAGCTGCCTGGACTAGGGCTGTGCAGTGGGGGCCAGGACCTTGATCCTCTTCTATTTCCTGCTGCTGATGTGCTGCTGCTGAGGGTGTCAGAAGCCAGAGAAAAGTATTGTCCAATGTCCAAAACTGAAGGTTCTAAAAACCATGCCTAGGTGTTGCCTCTAAGTATCCACAAAAAACCTTTCCCATCTGACTTCAGTTTCTGGAAGACTGCAGTAGCATCTCTATGTGTATCTGGAGAATTCCCAGGAATTAATCAGGCTGATCTCATTGACACCTTGATTATAGGAACCATAAAATAGATGTTCTGTGTAAAGTCGCCGAGGGCACAATCTGGGAGGAATGGTCTTGGTATCTTCTGAGAGCACAGGCAGGCTGAGGCTCAGTGTGCTATACAGGTGGGGTTCAACTTTTCTTCTAAGAGATGAGAGGCAGGTAAAGGAGGAAGGAATCTGGAGGTTTTTTCCCTCATTTGGGAAGAAATGCTCTAAAACATTCTGCTGATCCTAATATCTGTGAAAGTCAGGGACTGGTGGATTTAGGCCCATTCTGCTGGAGGTGTCAGCTTCATGGGTATATAACCCAGTTTACAGATCAGCACATTAGCACAAGCCCATCTTCATAGGTGAGAGTTTTGCAGTGGCCATGACTTGTGGATGAAGAATGGAGATGGCAATGTCTCCATGGGCTCATCAATCTTCACTGGTGAATAGAGACCTTTAGCAGGATAAAGAACATCTGAAATTATTTTAACATAAGTTACAGCAGCCATTGTTTTCCTTGTTGTCTCATCCTTTATTTCACTTGAGTCTTACCTATCTGAAAAAATTAACATAGCTATTTAATACTTTGAATGTTTTAAAATATTGTCTGTGCTAGTTTTATCTCATGACAGTTGTATTTTTAAGTATTATATTTTTATTTTATATTGTATTATATAAGTATTATATTTTATAATGTAAAGTATTGATATTTTGCATAGCTTTCCAAAATAAATGTGGAACTGATCAAATGCCAGATTTTGAATCTTACCTTGAAATAAACCTTTATTTTCACCAATTGATTTTATTATTCTGCTTACTGACAACTCTGGGGTGGTGAAAAAGATTTTTTCCCCCAGGTAATTTATTAAAAAGCCTAACTAATTACTTTTATGGCTCTCTGAAAAGGTTCATCATTAATAAAGTGCAAAAGAGTTCAGTCCTGCCAATAAAACTTTGGACTGTTTGATTGCCAGAATCTATTAATCAGTAAAAGAAAGTGGTTTAACATCTGTGAGTGAGAGAGAACCAAAAAGGAAATATCTTGATACTATTTTAATTTTAGCCCTTAAATTGCACACCTGTATATAATGTAATTAATTTTTTCTCCTAAGGGGAAAAATACCTATGATTGTTGTGATGCTAGAGTGAGAATAAAATGCAGGAGTTGAAAAAGCAAAATCAATCACCAGAACAGGAGATTATAATTTAAGCCCATGTCTGGGTCTAGTGAATGGGATGAAGTATCTATGCTTTTACATGATCCCTTCCACTAGTGTCCTTAATTTATTTTGCAGATAAACCCCAAAAGGCTAAGTCCTTGAGCTGTCAGTGCTCTAGATCTAAGCCACTTGTTTATTATGGAAAGAGCATATATCTCCATCCTTGGAGATAATCAGAACTCGACTAGACATAACCCTGAGCGATCCGATCTAATTTTAACATTCACTCTAACTTCAAGGCTGGCCCTGCTCTGAGCAGGGATCAGACTAGATGAGATCAGGACTGACTTCTGACTGAGGTTTTTCTGAGTTTCTCTATGTGTATACATGTGTATGCAGACAATTACTAAAGGAAGTTACTCCTTGGCTCCAGGCTAAGGATAAAGGTTTTGTACTGAAAGCATCACTATGAAATTTGTCATAGGGCACTTTGGCTAAATCAGTGAGTAGAGAAAATGATTTATCTTGCTATTCCAAAGCATTCAAATTCCAAATTCTGAATTAAATTCTAATGCATTAAAAGCAGTTAAATCAGCTACAGAGCAGCAAGCCCATGTGAGTAAGGGTATTTGAAGATTTCTGCAAGCTAAACTTCTTTTTCTCAAGATACTTACTTCTTGGAGGAAAAAAACCAAACTAGAAACAGTCCTGAATTCTTGTTTTTTTGGTATTTCACACTCCAAAAGAGGTAAATTTAGAAGTCCTGCCTGCCTGCACAGCAAAAAGTAACCTTGCAGCAACAAGACAGAGGTGGTGGCCTAAGACAATGTGGGTGAAGGTTGTTGGGGTCTCCACCAGTGTGACTTGATCAACTGTTGCTGGTAACCTGATTGCAATGTCCCCAGTTTTTTTATTCATCTCTCATCCATTCTGATTCATCTTGTTCTTCTCTCTGCTAGTTGCTGTTTTCTAGGAAGAGAGCCCCAAAGCCATCTGAGTCCTTTTTAAATGGCTGCAATATGTCTGCTGAAATATTTGTTCACAGGAGAGGAAACACCATTAGGAGAAAATTAGGACACATGATGTATTACTGTGTGTTGGTTTTTCAACATGCAAACACAGAGCTACTCCAGTTTTTGGAACAGAATAAGAAACTTTGAAAGTTGGATGGATTTTGACAGCAGTTCAAAACTGGAATTATAGCAAGTGTTTCTTCAGTCTGATCTCTGAGGGTTTAATGAGGCTTAGGTTCAGGCAGTCATCTGTGAAGACTGAAAATTTTGTAATGTAATGCTCAGCTGCATTCAAAGAGAGTTGTGTAAGAAGATGAAAATCACTCTGCAGTAGGTTAAAGGAACAATATAATTGGGAAATTATATAGAAGCCTGATTAGAGCTTAGGGTGATCCCAGTATAAGTCAATGTAATTCTGTGTCAATCCAAAGATTTATTCCATCTTTCAGCATGTGTGAGTAGGATGCCAGAGCAGCAGTTACTCATGTGTAGGATTGCAAGGGAGAGGAAAGCAAAGCAAAACAAAAGCCCTGAAAGCATGGATGGGAAAGTAAGGATTTGTCTATCAAGAAATCACTCAGAAATCTCTTTATTATTTCTTTCATTCATAGCATCAAGTTCAGGGTTTGAAATATCTTGATATTTAGGTTAAATATTTGAAAAAAAGGTAAGAATTGAATTGTGGCAACCCTTCCCTTAAAAATTAGTATTTGACTAAATACCTAATTAATGCCATTTACATATGCAATACCTATTTCTGTAGTACTTCACCCCAGAAGGATCACTGTAAAAACAGTGAAAATGGTGCTTCTGGAGACAGAAATCAAAATTATCTTGAAATTAAATATTTAAACTAGAAATTCTCTCATTGATTCACTTTGACTTCTACCAAATGAAGCCAAAGGTAAAATGTACTATAAAATCCCAAAGAGACAGCACTAAAAATCAGGTTTTCTCCCTTGTTAGCATTTCTTTTTCATTCCTGTCTTTCTCATAGGAATGTAGATGACCCTCAGGGATGTGAGGGCTGGAACAGGGCCTGGGGTGGGTGCTGACTTTTGCATCCCAACTGAAACCTATTGCACATTTTGCAGCTCTAGAGAGCAGTGTGCCTACCAGCATTACTGAGAAGAGCACTGGGATGATTTCCCTCTAGTGATGGAACATGTCAACTACAGATTATTCCACATATTTAAAGTGCTGGCACAGTACAAGTAGTTGTTTCTTCCTTCTTTTGAACACACTCTTTGGGAGGGGAAGAAAAGAGAATCAGAAGCTTACTGTTGTCTGGAACACTATGAAGTCAAAGAAAGAATAACAGCACTCTCTACCATGAAAAAAAAATCCCAGCAATCAAACAAAACAAACAACCATTCAAGAAAAAAAAACAAACCAACAACCCAAACCACCCAAACAAAACATAACAAAACAAACCCAAAACAAAACCGCACAACAACCATCAAAAAAACTACCTTCAAAGTAACTCTTTAAAATTAGAAACAAAATGTTGCACTAAACACACCTCTATATTTAGTTTGGTATTCTGGATAGAAAACGGCTGTCTCTTAAATTGAGTATCACAGCAGATTTTTGGATGGAACAAGTAACTCTTTCATCAGTTGTTTGCTTAGTACTTAGAATATATCTCATCTTCTTCAAGCCTGAGACACTACTTTAAGAGTTATCATTCTATGACAGGTCTTGAAAATGATAGCAGAAATAGAAGTGGGTACATTAAATCTTGCTAAGTTAATGAAGAAATTATTTAACTAACGTGGGCACAAAATGCCTTAACCAATCTTTTATTATTTTCCAAAGAACTGCCACTTTTGGCATTATAAGTCTGAATAATTATGAAATTATTGGCTATTGTCAAATGAATTTGGCAGTGGGAAAAAGGTTTTGGAGATAGTAAGTCTGACACTAGTTGTAAAAATAACTAAATAGCTACAAAGGAAAATTAAAGAATGCCCTGAAGGGTGTCAGAGCACTTGTAGAGTCTGTGTGGACACAGAATGCCTGTGGGAGGCTGACATGGAGAGAACCCAGCCACACCTTCACTGGCATGTCACAGCACATTAGAGAGCAGGCAATTTGCACCCAGCTCAAAGTGTCTCTTACACGGATTTTCTTGGCCACAAGAAGATGTGAGCAGAGGGGAACAAGGTTAGAATTAAAAAATGCTGAGAAATTTGAGATAGGAATGACTTTTATCACAGTAATAAAAGAAAGGTGGTACAGTTGGGCAGGAGTCACTGAGTACTGTCACTGCACAGGGAAGGATCAGAGGACATTTGGGAACTGCAGGTCCAGCAGTGCTGCAGGACCCAAGGATATGAAGCAGTGGAAGAGCCTGCATGGGTGGTTGTGGAGCTAACACAGCCAAAGGTTTGCTTAGGCAGTTTAATTTTTGTGTGTAATTTTCCCTGGCCTTGATGCAGGACCTAGAGTCAGTGACTTCTTTAGGTTTTTACTGCCCTATGGCTGCACAAATTATATTTCCTGTGGTTAAAGTTTGCTGCCTGAGGATGAGGTGGTGGCATTGGGATCAAAGAGTTTTTCATACAAACAGTTAATCAAAAATGAAAGGTAAGGAAATTGGGCCTCTCTAGTCCTGGTTAATTTGACAAATGCAGAGAACTGAGTTTACATGATTAGGTGCCAAAATTTTTAATGATTTCAGTAATGAATTGGTCACAACTTATTAAAATTGTAACACTGGATAGGCAGCCTGGTTTGCATAAATATTTTGTATCCTGGTTAAAAGGTGGTTAAAGTGGTTAAACACTACTTTCTTATATGTAAACCTTAGTTTTGCAGGAAAGGCTTGATGCCAAGTGCTAAAGTGAGGTGAATGGCAGCAATTTTTTTGTTGATCCTGACTTGTAGAGTCACTCACCTCTGAGAAACCCTCCCCTGTGTCTGTGTCCATCAGATCACCTAAGATATGGGGACAAGGTGGGGCAGAAAGGATAAGATGCTTTCAAACAGTCACTGGGGACATGCCAAACAGAGTTTGGAGGGTTGCATTGCCACAAGGGCAGCTTTGGTAAGGAAGGACCATGCCCATGTGTCCAGCACTGTGGGAAGCACCCCACAGCCTCCAGCCATCTGGGCTGTGGAGGCACAGGGGAAATTGGTTTGTGTGAGACAGCTGATAATAGTTTAGGAACCCTGGTAGTGATGATCTCCAGTTTTTCAAGATTCAACTGGACAAAGCCAGCAGCAACTAAATCTGACCTCAGGGCTGTGAGCAGGGGGTTGGGCTGAGACCTCCTCAATGGTGCTGTGAGCCTGTGGCCAAGGACTGGGCTGCTCTCAACTACCTCCAGACAGCACTGCTTCCATACCTTCTCTTCCTCTCTCTTACCCCTTCCCTTTTGCTTTCTTGATCACCTTTTCAACTTCCCTCTCACATCCCCTTCCCCACCTGCCCCATCTCCACTCAGATGAACAGCCTGCCCCAAATCACTTTTCCTGTCTGCTCCCAGTTTTGCTGCATCCTACCTCAACTTTGCTACTGGTGACATCCTCAGCCTTGGAGGGCATTAGCAAAGTGGATCCCCAGGTCTTGGGAGGTACAAGGTGCCCAAAAGTCCCCAGCACAACCTTCAGCTGTCATGTCTGCCCCTTGCTCACACACCTTTTCCTCAGTCCCCTGTGAAACCCAGCTTCTCCCACTGTCATCTGTCACCACCAGCAATTTCTCTGTGTCCTGCTCAGAGAGATGCCATCAGCTCAGGCCAGGGACCAGCTGTCTACCTGCACTCATTATACATCATCTCATTTCTTCCCTCCAGCTTGCTCCTTAAGTCATCTGCCTCTCCCTCTGCCCCCATCTTCCTCCCCACACATTATACTCTTATTATTTAATGTGGTTTTCTTCACAGAACATTCAGCACTGCAGAAAGACAGTGTTAACAAACATTTAAAGAGGAGGAAGGAAGGACACTATAGTTACCAGATACTCTGCAAACTCTGTGTACTGTGGTCATCACAATTGGAAAAACCCCCACCATCCTGTTAATGTTAAATTTCAGTCTCAGTGGTCATGAGATAGCTATGTGAACATGTAACACTCACAGTAAAAATGTCTCCCAAAGCTGGAAGGCTGAATCTGAATCTGAAATATAATCAGCATAATTTTAGCAAGACCTGAAAATCATTAAAAAGTTGAACAAGTTTCTCTAAGGTTTTTAATTATATTTAAAGAGCAATTCTTCTTTTGCACATGACAAGAATGGTGTCTCTGTGTCAGTAAATTTGCATCTAGGCTATATTTGAAATCAATCATGCATATTTTAGAAATGAAAATAAATTATTTCAGTGTTTTAGACTTGTTAGCATCACAATACTGATATAAAAAAAAAACATCTATAATTAGATTTTTTCCTTCCCTCTAATAAGATCACATCTCCCAATGTTAATTTTGGATATATCGCCAATACAAAACTTAAGGGCACCTCACTTTTTTTCAAGAGCACATTAACTATATATTTTCTCTGTTTTACTCGCAGTGACTGAGGATTTTTGTCTCCTAAAATCCCTATTATAGGCAAGACCTATAAACTAAGGTGCTCACAAGAAATTATTTTTCTACTGCAAGTGCATTTGGGACAAGAATCAATGTTATTTGTAATCAGGAAGCCAGTCAAAAACCCTCAAGCCACTTCACAGTTTTCAGCATAGTTTAAATGGCTTAATAAATAGTAGGATACAATTGCCAGTACTGAGAAATGGAAACCTTTTCTCCTGTGGGAACTTAATTAATGAAGAATTTTAAAAAAAGCAAAGCAAAACAACAAACCCCACTAATTTGACAGCTCTCTGGCAGGCTTTGCAGGGCTGACTATGTAAGAGCTCTTTGACCTTGTAAACTCAGCAGATCCAAAATGCCTCTGAAGGACAGGGTAGGTACCAAGATTCATTCTCACACTTGCTTCAAACTTACGTATCCAAGTCCACATAAACCTTCATTGGAAAAAAAAAAAAAAAAAAAAAAAAAAAAAAAAAAAAAAGAAGTCGATTTTGGCCAAATTAATTTTTTTACTGAATGGTACCCAAAGCACCTATTTTGTGTCAGTACCTTTCTGTAACTACATCTATGCAATGCTGACGATTTCAGTCCCTTTAAGGCAAGAATTGTTCTCCTATAGACATTTTGACTTAAGGCATGCAGTAGCTTTCCTTAAACCTGGAAAGTCAGATCAGCTCCTAAGTACTTTACAGCTTTACATTTCAGCAGCCAGATTTCAAAGCAGCTTTGCTTGGCACATCGATTAACTCCTGTGTAGGGGAACAACAAGAACAGACCACTTTAAAAAAAGTTTTAGATAAATACAAGAAGAAGGCTGTTAAATGTGTTCAGTGAATGTGAATTTACCTGTGTCAGAGTACTCCAAGGCAAGGCATACACAACTGTAAAAATCAGCTGCTCCAATAGATGAGTAGTGTGTCACTGCACGTTACAGAATCAGAGATGTTTTGGAGAAGGGTGAACACATCACATATGTTTGGGGGAGAGCCTGAAACACTACCACACTGAAATGTCCCAAAAACATTAATCATCAGCTAAAGCTTAGGAGCCAAAGTGCCTCTCATCTAAAATCATTCTTGCTAACTAAGCTGAGAAAGGGGGCAGAATCCATGAGGCAAGCACCTAATACTCTTGTGATAAAAGAAAGAGACTATTAATTTTCTGCTAGTAATACACAAAGGAATATATTTCTATGCTCCAAACTATCAAATCAATCATGTACAAAAAGAGGCCAGCAATTTCTTTTCTGTGGGATTTATTCTCTTCTGAGACTGTCACCCCAGGCCTTGGCAGGAGCTCAGAGTGAGCTCAGACAGCCCATCACTTCCCAGGGACATGGATGAGAAAAATGCCATCAAACTTTCTTTCCAGTATGGCAGCAGATACTGCAGCAGTCCATACAAATGGCTCATTTATAAGCTGCTGATCAATATGAGTTAATGGCAATTTTGGAAGAGTGTTTCCTCTAAAACCCAGGAGGAAAACAGTCTGTACCTATAGATGAAAAGTATTTAAAGTAACAGAAATAAAAATATATGGGTTTTGTAGCAAGAATGAGTTGCCCTTCATACTGGTACCTAATTTTCATACACATAAAGCATTTTTGTAAACATTTTTTACCATATCAAAAGTTGATATCCCACACAAAACCAAGACAAGCAATGAGGTTGCTGACATTTGTAGAAGACAGATTCTGATATCTGTTCCACATTGTGTATGTCCTAGAGAAGGTACAGAACAACAGAGTTGTTTTGCAGCTCCCTTTAGGTTTCTGCAGGAAATCCCTCTTGCTGCCTGGAAAGTTCTTATCTTACAACATTGCTGTGGCTTTTGCTATTGCATCTGATGATCTACTGATTAATTTTAAATTAGTAGAATTTCAAAGCAAGGAGTTCTTTCCCTGTTAAACATGGCCGTTAATAATATGGTATGTGACAACAAATTTTGTAAGGATAATTTTGGGTAAAAGATAATTCACCTGCATTCATAGGTTGTTTAACAACTTTTCCTCTGATTGTGAAAATTATTTTTTCTTTACATTCTAATTTATTTCCAGTTGCTTTCTACTGTATCTTGCACATAAGAATCCTCCAGCATTTCTCTGTCCTTGTTTCTTAGTGTCTTTAGGAAAAAGATTATCCTGTTTTACATCTCTGGAAAGTTCCTAACTGTTGTTCATAAACAGTCTGCAAGTATTTCACTTACAATACACTTCCCTTTCATTTATTGTCATTTACCATTTGCTTGGTATTGGCAGTGCTGGCTGTGGGTGTGGGATGTGTTAGCTTCAGATTACTTTCATAAGAGTAGTCTGTCTTTCCCATGACTTCTCAGGTCCAAAAGCAGTTTGCAATATCAGGATACAAACAGTGGAAGCTGAAAGGGTGGGTGTGCATGCACTGGCTTTCCATAACAAACATTCTGTTGTGCAAGTACAGTAAAAGGTCTCTGGGTTTAAAATTCTTGGCAACCTGTGCAGCTAAATACATACTGAGAACAGCTGCTCAGGAGAGACTGAGTAATTGCTATGGCTGGTTCCTGCAAAACAGAGAAGTGGGATATGGAGAGGAGTATGATAACCTGATGTGTGCGTGGGCAAGTCCCACACATTTCCAGATTTTTTTTGTGAGGCTACATATCCCAGTGTGTGCAAAGATATGTTGTGTAGTTTTACAAAACAGCTCTGTTGCATGACCTTGTGCTGTCTTGTGGGTGCTTTGTCTATAAATATGAGTTTAGCAAATGGAGATCTAGGCACTAAGGTCAAAGGAAGTATGAACAAGAGAGGAAAATTCAGCAATGAAACTACAGCAGGCTGTAGCAGCAGCGATTTGGATCACAGACATTCATCTTGTCTGGCCCATGGATTTAGGAAACATTGTAGGGTGTCCTCCCTGCACTGTGCAAAAGTGACAGGTCCCACACAGGGTCAGCATGGGCTTTTGGGCAAAGCTGGAGCAAAGCTGTTGAGCACAGTTTCTGTGGGTGCTGATGACTCTTAAACCAAAGTAAATTATTTTTTTTAAACAGCTATTTTTTACCTCCTCTGTACCATGTTGTACATTAAAGATATATTCTTATTTTTTCATGCTGCCACAATAATCCTGGAGGAATATGCTTTCAGCACATGTATCTTGTGTTCTTTCTAACCCCCATTTGAGTGTACAGGAGTGGAGCTAACTAGTTTCAGTACCTGTTTGCTGCAACTTTCTGCACAAACAAGTTTCAGTGAAACACCAATTTACATCTGCCAAATGCTCTGCTCCTGTGCTCTAGTAGCAAAGCTAAGCAATTCTTACAAGTGTTTAATCTTAAAAGGGTAGGTTATTCCCAGGTACTACTTTGGAAAATAGACATAACACATCAGCTCCAATTGCAAATAAAATACTGAAATGTATGGAATAAAACTAATCAGATGCCTGTTCAGTAATTGGTAGAGTTTTCATTTATTATAACTGCCAGGCAGAAGCTGAGGTGAAAAAGTTAATCTGAGTGAGCCCTTTAGTAATGAACCCCATTACAATATTCTTTTTTATAATGCTGTCACCTAATAAGCTTCAATCTCTGTGTATTTATACAATGCCTGTCTAGATACTCAGATGGTGAGAGGGGATTGAATTTCAACTTTTTCCTTTGCTCTTCTTTGTGAAAGAAGCAAGAGTATGGAGCTGTACACTCAGACTGGTGGCCTCCAAGGATCCTGGAGCAAGGGCAATATGAACAGCAGCAGAGGACCAAACTCTTCTTCACTTCCCTGCACTCTCCCTGTTCCCTCACACAGCATCACAGATAAGGGCAAGTGACTGCTGGCTCTGTGGCTTCATTGTGGAAACCAACAGTAGTAAAAACCAAACAGCAGTGGGTGAAAAAACTCCAGCTTTAGTAAAGTATTTACTAATTGAAAAGATGAATGACTGTATTTCAGGAAATTAGGAGAGGACTGTACAAGTACCTAAAAGCTACTGTGATTTCCTTTAACATTTTCTCCTTACTGGCTAAAAATTGCATTAACAACTATTGCATAGCTAGTATATTTAGTATATGGTCATTTAAACAAATAAACACTTTCTCTTGAATTTTGTGATGAGACACTAAAATACTTTGCAGCTACAGTAGAAAAAAGGTGCATGTTTTGAACTAACAGGTTACTTCTGCTTTACTGGCACAACAGGAAAGACTAAAAGTTGTTAACTCTCAATAGTTACTATGGTTTCATGTGTATGTTCTTTATGCTCATTGTGCAGTGTAACACAACTTTATTACTATGCTTGAAGTACACAATGTGTACTGCACAGCCAATGTAGCTATCACAAATTTTTCTGTGTTATTCAGGATCAGTGCCTGCAGGCTGACCTGTCAGGATGAATTCCAGGCAAGTTAGCAGTTAAATATCTGGGAACATCCATACTGTCAGCAGTAGTTCAGTTAAGTCAGTAGGACTTTGCCATGACCTATGATTCTGTGGTAATACCCATAGGCTCTGAAAGACATTTTGCCAGTTCTCAGAAACCACAAAGACATATCCAACCCAACAGCTCACTCCTCTGCCTGCCATTGCCCCTTCATTGCTATGTTAATCTAACAAAAATTCTTGTTGAATCTGTCTCCTGCTCACACAAAGACTTTATTTGGCTTCAGTCAGAGTTAATATTATCCTCTTAGGGGCTATGTGAATTTGGTATGAGTCATAGTTTCTTGACATATGGCATTGGAAGGAAAATCATTAAATGTCTAGCCAAATTTGCTGGTTATCAGGGAAAGTTTGTAAACTTTTGAGCATTGTTTGTAAGTTGTCTTCCCATTTTACACTATGTCACTGTAGCTATGTAAAAAGTGATGCATGATGTACACAAAAGCACTATGAAATCTTATATCTTCTCTTTGTAAAGATCAGCTGAACAAGTTAGGTTATGAATAGAGAAAAAAAAATTGATATTGTTCAGGAAAAAACCCAAAGAAACTGCATTTCCAGCTACCCTTCATCTATTTTTCATTCAGAGTAAAAAGGCTGTCATTGCAACACTGCAATGTAGTGGGAAGCATTAGATAACCACAAAGATGTTTTGAGGCAAAGACACAATTCACAGGACTGATTTTTATGTGGTGATCAATCCCCCTCAAAATGGAGCATCAGCAGATCTGAGTCAGACATCATGGTGCAGGGTTGATGTGATCCCTTCTGCTGCCATTAAACTCAAGCCTTCTCCTGAATGTCATAAATTCTAAAGAAACAACAAAAGGGAAGAGGTTTTTCCATTTCCAGAGAAGTGAGCTTAGGCTTTCTGTACTTCTACATGAAGTAAGAAGCCTTGCTTTACTTTTTTAGGACTTGCCATACAGTTCTATGTGTCCTCCAAGACATCCATGTTCCATGGCCAACATATGTGACTAGGAACTCTCAATGGAGCCACAACAGTGAAGATTAAACAATTAAATTGTACTTTCAATTATAAATAATCTTCATCTTGTCTACCAAGAATTCTTTCAGAAAAAAAAGACTTAAAGTATCTAATCCTGTTTTCCTACTTTATTTTCTTGTTTCTCCCTTGAATTTGATTACAAATAGGTAATAAACTTTTATTCCCCTTCAGTTTATAGGCTTTTACTTGCAGTGCTACTTTTTTTTAACAGATGCACATAAATCTTCCATTTCTAGAGTCAGGTGATTTATTCAAGATTCTCAGTTTATGAGTTTGTAGGCTTTGTGACTGATGAAAATCAGAGCATATTGATATGTAATTCAAAGCCTAAAGAGATAAATAAGGAAAATAAAAGGATTAGAAATGTTTTTCAAGAGCCTTAATCCATGATTAGTGAATAGGCAGTGTTTAGTTGTGCAAAACAAAAGAACAACTTCATAAAAGATGTGGTTGATAAAGCTCCATTTTCCTAAAAGTGTAATGTTTTTTCAAAGTCTTAAATTCTAGATTGTAAAATCTAGAAATGTCTTTTGAAATGTAACATTTATTCCTTATGAAGAGTCTTCCTTTTTGGATTTTTCGTTGAAACAGCTGGAGACAAGAAGATTTCTTATATCCATCATGTCTCAAAAGAGTCATCAGGGATCCAGGAAGACAGAAAGACATATAGAGACACAAGGAATTTTGGAATAGGGAAAGTTGGACCTAAGAATTCTACCGACTCTTTCAAAGTTACTGGAGAGCAGATAATGAGGATACATTTACATTTATTTAAAAAGTTACTGGTCTTCTAGAGTAGGTAGAAAATGGAAGCATTTAGAAGTTTTATATTTCACAGTTCTTCACTAAGTTCTGAACTGCTAATCAGGGGTAATAACTTTAAAAATAATAATGTAAATATTAGTAATTTTAATAGCTACTAAGAATATTTTTTACAGAAGCCTGAAAATAAGTTGTCACAGACCATGGAAGTTCAGGTAGCATTAGAAAGACAAAGAGTTGTATCACTGAAATAATTAATAAACATATATTTTTATATATGAGTGAGCACATCAGGAGCTGAGAATTGCCATTGGTTACCCAGGTAGGGAAGGCTAGCTCTTTCCAGTTCTGCATGGAAGTAGTGTAACAGGGCAAGTCAGAGCAGAACACATAGAAAAGTGGGAAAACCAGTTATTCAGGGTGTGTGTTAGTCTGCTCCAAATTTACACTGAGAATGTTCACAGCCTTAAGCATTGGTGGATGAAGAATTCATTAACACATACAGCATACAACTGCTGCTGCTCATGAAGGATGAATGCTGAGTATGGCAGGGCCTCTTTCCAGTAAAACAATTAATTGTATTTTTTGTTGATCACTCAACTGCAGACTGGCACTATGAGGACCAAAAAGACAGAACCTGGCAGAATATGATAAAAATTTTATGAGATAAATTCAAGTAAATTCTCTCTAATATCTGTATTTGTACATCTTGACCTAGCTTGAGTGGGGACCTTGGACGTGGTGACCTCCAGAAGTCCTTTCCAACCTCAATTGTCTTCTGAGCACCTCCTGCAGGCACGTGCCCTGTGTTAATCCAGCTGGTGTCTGGTGAAGAGCACAGTGCTTTAGGGGCTGGGGGGATCCAGCCTCAGGTCTCCCCAAGAGCTCACCACAGTTTGCCCCAGGCATCTTGCCCCAGGCAGGTTGAAAGCTGGGGAATTGCTGAGAAGATCCATGTGGGTGTCCCCCACAGCTCTCTGGGCTGTTGTCTGCTCCTCTTCTCCCAGCACCAGAAAAACTCCAGTACTTTGCCTTGTTATAAATTACTCACCAAAATCAGGTAGGTCAATCAATAAGGCAATTTATTAGTTTGTTGATAAGGAACAGGCAAGCAGCACAGGGGACATGGGGAGTCTGTGCTCTGACAACACATCCATCCTGGGTCACTGCTCCTTTTATAGGCAGTTTCTTGGTGGCTGGGACATGCCCAGTGTGCTGGCTACAAGTCCAAGCAAGCCCAAACATGTTGGCTAGGGCCCAAGCAGCAGTGGCTAGAACTCTCCACAAGGTTTGGACAAGGCTGTGAACAGGTTTTCAGGTTACACTCTCAGCAAGCAGGGGCAAGCCTGCTCATGTTTAAACAAGCCCTTATACATAAAACTGGATACTATTAATGATAATAGTCACAAAATAATAAAAATACATAAAAACAAAAAAGATCAACAATTTATAACAAAGTGATTTAAACAAATATAATGAAATTAGATTTTCTAGTGTCTCAGGTCTATGCTTTACTTTGGATTCAGTATTTTTGTTTATATTGATTATAATGACACAAATCACTATGTAACATCTCACACAGCCATCCCAGCTGCTCCTGTGCTGGGTGCCAGCAGATGGCCCCTGCAGAGAGCACAGGGTCCCCTCCCTGGCCCAGGGGAAGGCACCAGCCCCAGTCCCAGCTGGAATCTGCATTGGCACAGCGCATCCGCGGGGCGCTGCGGCCAGCTTGGTGTTCTGCTGGCTCTTGCCTTGGATAACATTCAGATGCTTTCCAAGGGCTGTTTTTTTTATTTTTATTTTTTCAACATCAGAGACCCACCCACTTTAGGCAATGCTTCCCAGCACTGTGTGGCAGCCAGCTGCCCAAGGCTGTGTATTTGCAAATGGAGAGCATTCAGAGCAGGGAGGTTGCACTCCTGCCTGCCAGTAGACACATAGTGGGGGAGAGCTCAGTGCATGCTTCTGACTGAGCTTATCTGGCTCCCTGAATTCCTTAAAGGTGTCATTCCCATACCTGTGAGTGCTCTGGGGCCCTCTGCATCCAAAAAGATAAAACATTGCATTGGGTTCTTAATTTCTTTGCTTAGCTCCACTTTGGGGAATGGACTATTTTGTATCTTGCAATACTTTTATGTTGTGTCTAATATCTGTGGACACAGAATGCCATGGAGCTAAAACTGACACTAAGACAAGAATCAGGTTTACCCAGAAATCCTAGAAATACTATGACATTTTAATTCTATCCCTCAAATCACTCTGAAATGAATGTGTAGTCCAAAGCAGTCACAGTGTAACCCCTACCTCTGCCACCATAAATCAGAAGATAACTATAATGCTTTTTACAGCTTGAAGGAATGACCCAAAGCCACATTTAGATTTTGTTGTGACAGACCAGGAGAGACAAAGAGCATGTCTCCAGCATCTTACTGCAACTGGCTCTTCTCTGATGTCATTTTCTGACACTTGTTTTATAGCTGTTCAGCACTTTTATTGCCCTCCAACCCACAGAAAAGCTATTCCCTGTTGTTTGCTATAAATGCTGCAGGAAAGGGTGAGAAAAGCTACTCACAAAGCTCCAGGGGATCTCCTGCTGCCCAGCAGGACATCCACATGGATATGACCCAGCAGCATGGGGCATGGTCACCCTGAGCTGCTTGGGCTTGAGCACCCCAAGGCATTTGGTGGCTGCCCCGTCCCAGCTGTCCCCTGTCACAGGCAGGGGGCTTTGGCTTTGTTCTGTGCAAAGTAGACAAGTGAAATCATCACTTTTTTATTTATTGGAAATGTTTGCCTGGATTTTCATGGTAATAGAAGTGCAGATATCTGCTGCATAAACTGTCTGCAGGCAAATCCAAATCTCTGCTTCAAATCTGAGGTTCCTGTAGCTGGTAAAAGTCTTGATACTTTGCATCAGGCAGAGAAAAAGTGACACATTTTTTCCTCAGCCTTGGCCCCAGAAATGGGCAACCTGTCTTGACTGAAGCTTTTGGAGTGTGAGGGAAAATCAAGTGATAACAGATGCTCATTGTGTAAAATTTAATTCCAAGTTGTTAAAGAACTGTAAGCACAACTTTTTCAGCTTTTATAGCTGGCACTATCACTTTGTATTCATCAAACAATAATTGCTAATTCTGTGTGCCTTCTGTTCTCTCTGTATGCTTGTTGTTCTGTTCAAATTTCTAACAACACACAATACCATCAAATTTGAAGTGCAGCAGCTGTAGACAAAGAAATTGTCGTTAATGGAATGATATTCATGCAAATACCACACTCAGGAGCTAATTGGTAAGTTCACTTACCTGAAAGATGGAAAACTGCTTGGCAAACAAATGCCTTCACCAGGCCAGTACATTTAGGTAGACATATCTCACTGCCCACAATAATTTGACTTTCTCACCTGCCATTAATGAAAAGAGATGGACTGAAGAAAAGCATTAAATCAAAGTGACTGAAGTCCATAACTCCTGCTCATGGGTAGCCCACAGATCCTTCTCCAGACTCCTCTTTCACAATACCCCAGAGTCCCCAGGGGCTGCTGCTGCTGTGTGGCCTCTGGCACTGCCAGCAATGCTATGTGAGAAGGAAGATGGGGAGGAAGAAGAAGTACTGCCAGCCCAGGGCAGCTGCCTGCTTTGGTGGCTGTGCTTGCCAGGACTGTGACTTTTAATGGATCACAGCTGTAAAGGGCTTTTTTACCCAGTGCTAACACCTCTGAGATATCTGGTGGCTCACTTACAGAGCTAAGGTTTTACAAAGAGAAGCCAGAGCATACCAAAATCAACTTTATGAACTAGGAATATAAATATTATGACTGGAAAATGCCATGATGCTTGAGTCATCCCCATGGCTTTTCTAATTAAGCTACCTGTCCTACACTGTGGCTGGTCTGGATCTGGTACTGGAGAATCTCAGGGGGGTTTTAGAGATAATAAATGGTGTCTGAGAATGTCTGGACAGCCAGAGAAATACACACAACTAAAAACAGTTTCCCTGCTGCATAGGAGTTAATCTGTTTACACTGGGCAAGTTTGAATAAAAATGAGTAGTTCCTACAAAGGTGAATATCATATACAGTTGAAAGAATACTCTTATATAACACATTTTCTATGCAAACTCCAGCTGCAATTACAGTAAAATTCAAATTTTAACAGAAACATCAAAAATATGTGCCATATGAGCACACAGTTGCATGTGTTCATGCAGTTGCCTCTACTGAGTAGAAATGTCTGTGGAAATATTTGTAGAATCCATTAATAGGGACAAAAATTATTATATATTTGTTTAGCATTGCCATCATGACATTCTTCTCAGTAATGCATTTGGTGTTTGGCTTCTCAGGGCTGCACTGGAAACGCAGCACCAACAATTAAAGATGTGAACTGAAAAGTCAAGAATTAAACTGTATTAAAAAGTATTATATGGATACTTCTAGCTAGAATTTCAGTTTCCTTAATTCAATCTGCTTTAGTTCTCCTTAGAAATTAAATAAATTAAATTAAGGCCACTTTAGATTTTTTTTTTAAATTCTGAATGAGAATATCCAGATAAAAGTGGAAAGAAATTAAACTAATACACCTTAACAGACTAATTTACGTGTATTTTCTTAAAGTTGCCTCCAGACACCTTACCTGATTCACACGTGGAGCTTAGGGAGGCTAAAGGCTGACACCTGCAGCTCCTTTCTTATCATTTACTTTTCTCTCTGTGCTGTTGCCCACAGTCAGCAGATGTTAAATGAGTGTCCATTTCTCAACTCACTACCTTAATTAAAACTGCCATCACTGAGGATTTTGGGAAAGTAATTGTGTGATAGGAGGGTGGATACCTAGCAGGGAAAACGTTGTTTAATATGCAATATCATGGGGTTCTTTCTTCCCTCAAAGACACAAAAATGAGGGGTGGTTTTATATTCGTGGCCAAACTATACTTGAGTGGTTGCATAGGCAAAGAAATGAAAGAACAAAATGCCAAAGAGGTCTCCCCAATAATAAAAGTGTTTTCTAGTTGGTGAATAAAGCAGAGAGGGAAGCAAAGGCTTAAGAAGGGATGGAACTTCAGTACCCAACACGGCAGTGAGCAGCTTAGCCACCAGACTGTCCTGAGAAACATAGGGTGATGGTGATGTGTCACCCAGAATTTTGTGACCACTTCTTGGGGAGCAGCACCTGGGACTTCCTGACACAGTGCTGATGGGAAGCACCAGGCCAAGCACCAAGCACAGACCCCTAGATTGTTTTCAGGGATAGTATGTGAGAATTTTGCAAAACAGGTTATGTCATGGTGGGTATTTGCAGCTTCTGGGTCACAAGATAAGGAGCTCAGCCTAGAAGGAGGTTTTGCAGGGGGTGACTGTAAGGTAATTTTGTGATTAAGCTTATTCTTGGGTAGCTGATCCTGGACATACCCCATGCAAGTGAGGGCATGCTGGGGAACACACAGAAAGGGAAAACTGAAGAATGAATTTAAAAAAAATTCTACATGCTTTGCATGAAATTTTTTTAGGTATGGGTCTGTCTTTGGCACCAATGTAGGTCAGTTACCCATGTGTCTGTCACCTTTACCATTTTTCTTACCAACTCCTTGGATTATGGAAGAAAATACTTATATTTTGGACTATATTTTTATATTATGAGGCTACTGACTACCATTGTCAATTCTGTTTGTTTTTCAATGAGACATCAAAACTCTCTCCTTAACAGCTATTTATCATGAAGTGCAGAAAAGAGGTTGAAGTTTATTGCCTATGAATGTTGAGTGAAAGTACCATGTTCATATCAAGCATTCACAAGCTTATTTTTAAACATTAAAATATACTATATTCAGCATAAAATGCAGTTTACATTAGAAACTTCAGTTTTCATGACCTGGAAACAAAAGCAATGGGCCCAGGAATTGTGACAGCACAGAGCCACAGCTATAGAGCCATAAATGAAGTGTTACAGGGATGAAGTGTCTGTGGGATGGGTTCTGAAAACTGATGAGCTGCAAAAATTGCTGAGAACAGAAAATGCTATCTTGTTAAAAAAAAAGTCTAGTAATTAAAACAGAAAGGGAAATAACCACCTTTCTTTGCACTTTCCTTTTTGTTCTAAGGCTTTCAAGCCAAATGTTCTGGCAGTGCAAAGCTGCCATTCTTTGGTGTCTAGGAAGGTGGTGCTAAACTACAAATTATGGAAAAAGCTGCAGGAGCTGCACTCCCTGCAGCTAAAGGACTTGCTGATGGTTGTGCCATTCCTTAAAATTCAGAAAGACTGTAGAAGGAATGCTGTAGGAAGTCAAAAAAAGGAAGGTGAATAGGCTTAGGATACTATTATTTATCATCTCCCAATGAAGTTCCCGGTTCAGCATTAGGAAAGCTCAATCCTTTCTGCAGCATCTCTTACTTTTGTTAGTCAGAATCAAGATCTGCTCTCAATTTCTGGCTTCTAGACTGTTTATAATGTAGAGTGATGTATGTGCTCCCTACTCACAGCACACAGTGCTGTGGCTGCTGTTTGCATCATAAGAAAGCTGCATCCAGCTCAGAGAAATATATTTTATTCTTCATATGCATAAAGAATTTCATACTGACCTCAAGTGATGGGTTTTGTTCTGCTATGCATAAAATTCTTTGATTTGCTGTTTTTTAAACTGAGTTTGAAAGTGAGCTTCTGCTTCTGGGCATGTTCTTTTTCAAGCCTGAAGACTTTTTCTCTAAAACCAGAGATTGATTGCAGAGGCACGTGGGATGTCCAGGAATGCTAGGCTTGGGCTACTGGACAGTTTGACCCTTCATTATCAGTGCTAATATTATCAGTTTTCTATCAAACTTCTTATACAATAATGGATTTTTTTTGAGGATTGGCCGGAGAAAGAGGTAATAATGTTTGTTTCCTTAATGTTCTGACATATAATCAACAATTTCTTTACTCATAGCTTTAATAGATGGAAGTGATGAGATCTTCTTCCTGGAAAAATGGTTTCAAGTACTGACTTAAAATGTGTTTAGAAATCAAGAATTTCTGAAAATTGATCCCTCTAGGTTCCTCAGACTCACTGTTTTGTTCTGAGGGCTCCTGCTCACCTGCTCAGGCTGTCTGCACGTGCAGTTCCTTACCTGATTCTCACATTTGGGACAGGTGATCATTATAGAAGAGAAAAAGACCTAAATACTCACTCCTGGTCCAGAAGAGAAGGGTGATAGAATTTCTCACAGAATCAGTATTTTCTGAGTGCAGCTGTGTGCTCATTACCCACTTGTGTGATAAAAAAAAAAAAATCAGTATCATTACTAACATGTCCTTATTTCTACTAAGTAAATTATTTCAGTGTGAAAGTGTGATTTGCACGTAACCCTGTATGAAGCAGTGGTAATGTACAGGCAGTTCCAAAAATACTAATGTTATTTCTCATCTTTAAAATCCCAGTGAGATCTGCATGGAGTTGCTGCAGAAAGCTTGGCCTGAAGGACATGTGTGGTATGCAGAGGTGTAAAAGACAAGCCTGTAGTTGTCCTCCAGCAAACGGCCTCTTATTCCCTGAGAAGAGATGAATTACAGACAAGAACCATCCCTGGGGCTCCAAGACTGAGAAGAATGTATTTTTAGAAAGCCATCACATGCCTGCCATTTGAAAGCTGGAGACTCCCACGAGCAGGACACCAGCTGGCACAGCACCAGAATCCTTTATAAAAGTCATCACAATGACCTCAACAGGGATATGTATGTGCTGGTTGCTCCTGAACTCTGTGGCAAGGGACAGCAATGTAACCACATCCAAATGGGCACATGGCAGAGTATTTAATGCTCTCACACAGCAGGTTTGCTTAATGGTTACAGCATTACCTGGTAATGTTCACAGAAGTGTGCTAAATCTAAAAACATGGACTTCAGGCCATGGAATACATATTGTTTTCTTGAGGTTTCATTTTTTAGAGTATTAGTTTTCCCTTGATTTTGTGTATGCACTGACATTGATGTTGTGGTGGATAGTTATTTTGGAGACATTATGCAGGAACACTTTGTTCAGGATGCACAGAGCTTGTCCTCCATGAAAAGGAAGTCCCTGTGTCCCATCCCTTGTGTGAGCAGTACAGCATGATGGCCATAGCCTGTGGGTAAATGGGGCTGACTGTGACACTGATGATTGCTGTAGGATTAATACTTCCCACATGAAAAATGCATGTTTTTACAAAAGCACAAAAGCCATATTCATATACTTCCACTTCTAATTCCATCCCAAAGGCTGACAATCACCAGCAAAGCAGGACTACTTTATTGGCCTTTACCATTCTAATGCAGGATGGCTTATCAAGAAGGAACTGCCATCAGGATTCACCCAGTACAGAAGAGATTAGAATTGACTGGCTCTAATCTTAGCACAAGTCACATCCTTTTGCTTATCTGATTTCTTCATAATTCACCTTCAAGTATTTGCCACTGAGAGATGTCTGGAGCTTTTGTACCTGTCAGTCATGGAAGGTTTGGATTTGGTGCTGGATATCAGTTAAAAATGAAGGTGTCAATTGGACCAGCCACCCAGAATTCAAGACTTGTTTGTTCCATGTGGCTGAGGAAGATCACAGTGCTTCCAGGAACATCCCTGGAGACCAGCTCTGCAACATGACTTGGTCACTAATGGGAGGTGTCTGTTTTGAGGTGGCCCTAGAAGCTGGTTTATTTTAATGTTACTTGATAAGCTTTCAAGATGAAGTCAAGAATGTAAATATATACATATGTATAGATAGGTATTATTTTGTCTACATAATATATATTCTGTAATAAATATGGTGCACATTATATATTTATAGTGGTTTTATGCATAGGTCTATAAATGTATGGGGCAATGAAGCTGGTGAAGGGTCTAGAAAACGTTCTTATAATTGAGTTGAGGGAGATTAGCTCTTATTCTGCTAAATTAATATAGGTTAAGAAGACACATGCAGACACAGAAGTTAAGCACAGTATTTTGAAGGAAAAGAGAAATATACCCAGAGGCTGGCAGGGCTCCCCACAAAAAAGGTGTTAGAAGAGAAATTCAAAGAAAGTAAGTGTGAAAAATACAAAAATTAACACAGCAGTACATTTTTCATGGATGTTTTCAGGGAAAAATAGTTGTGACTTATTATGAGGATTTTTATGCTCAAGGCAACTGAGAGAAAGCTGCTGTTTTAAATCTTGAGATGTCTCAGTTATTTCTCTCCACCACTCTTACCCCTACACCAGTGTCAGACCCCTGAATGTGGTGGCTTTGCAGACATTCAGAGGAGGAGAGGGCATCTGTAGCTCATTAGGTATCACAGCAAAAAGCAATTGGTGGCATTTTGCAGATCTGCACTCCAACACTGGGATTTGTCTCCATTTTATTAAAACACAGGATAATGCATGGCCCCAGCCAGCGTACAAAACGGTAATTCACTTTTAGCTCCTCTATGGAGGTTGTAGCACTAATGAAGCAAATCACATCTCAGGGAACATAGCCATGATTTAGTACGTGTATAACTGTAATAAAATGTTGTTATGGCCAAGATTGTTATGTTTTTAATGGAAAAAAGAAGAATAAGGATTGAAATTGAAAAACAACCCAGTTCCCATAAAAGGTAAAAATGTGCTTGGATAAAAGGTTAATAGAGTTAATTGTGGGGAGTAATACAAGACAGCAACTCATGCTCGAGAAGATAATTGTGGTTCTGATAAAGGGGAATTGTAATTAAATAGAGAGATTAAATAAACACGATTATCCTGAAAAGGTTTCCAGCGCAGTACTGGGAGGTTCAAGATGTGGAGGCAGAAGCCTGTACGTGACCTGGAAGCAGAGACACCATGCTGCCAGCCCTGCTGGGCTCACCACTGCGGCACGCTGCCCACGCTGCTGCTCCGGCCAGCCACAGGCCATAAACTGAGCTCAGTCTGAAGTTCAGTTCACCTGCAACACTAACTGGCAATGATCTCCCTGTCTTGCTCACAACTCCCCAAGATTTCTCACTTCTGCTGGTCCCCATTTCCACCCCCATCCTGCTGTGGGGGGTGCTGGCCAAGGCTGATCTGCAGCAGGATGGCTGTGGGCTGGAGCAGGCATCCCTCCCATACCACGCTTTTTCCAGAACTGATAGAATTTTTTCACGGATATTAAAATGAAATGCAGCAGTTTGATACTCTACTAGGCAAACAGATGTGTTCCACACTGATCTGTTTTACTGAAATGGGTATTTGTGCTTAATATTTTTATTTTCTGAGTTAAAAATGTTCCACAATGACCTGTATGAGATGAAGGGAATCAAATACAGCATATTATTCCCAGGACAACCGGAAGAATTCCAAAAAGCTTTTTGTTTCTGTTTCCTTTCTTTCCTTTAAACTGTGAAACATTTTTACTATATTTTCAGCTTTTAACTATTTATCATTAAAAATATAAATATACTGAATTTTAATATAGGATGGTATTAATTCACATTTTTCTTTAATTCCTATAGGTTATTTTACATAACAAATACAGAACAAAAAATCCTGAGAATTTACTAAGAAAAATTATCACATAGTTCTGCTGCTCAATTATTTATAGTACTGTTTGGAATCACTGTATATCATAACAACATACATTCCCAAAAGCCTAAGGAAAATTTCTACCAGAGTTCTATTATTCCCTATTCGGAGTAAGTGAACATCTCTCTGGGGACTAGCCTTTTTCCCCCTCTCAAATAAAGAGGGGGAAGATTTTTTGGCTTTCAAATTTTTGTTTTTCCAGTGCCAGCTGTATTCCAGACCTTCAAGCAGACTTCACAACCCTATATACAGAGACCAGTTATGAGCCTTCACTGTCACCTTTAAGCTTGTCCCTTCAACCTTTTTTTCCTTTAAATTTTCTCCCCAATCTCTGTGCTTGCCTCATGTATTTCTGTCAGTTTACAAGTTGCAGTGAATACTAAAAGTGGGCTTGGACTCAAAATGTGTCCTCAATGTTTTTTGGGCACAATCTGCAACACGTGAGGTTGTTGACAATATACATATTGGAATAATCCCACAAGTATTAGGGTGGATAGCATCCACTGTGATAGTGAATGAGACTGAGGGCAAAGTGAATTGAAATTACTTGTGGAAACTCCCAGCACATTTTCTTTGTCTTTTTATCTCTGCAGCTGGCATGTGATGCCATAATTGTCTTACTCACATTCCTGTCTTCTCTGCTTGTTAAATGAGTTTGTTGAAGTTTCTTGTATCAGACATACATTTATTTGCAACTATTTCTAAGATCTTTATTGCATAAATCAGTTGCTGAAACTTGAATTCTGTACAGGAAATATTTAGGTATCAAGGTAATTTTTAAACTCAGTCATGCACAACATCACCTTTGCTTCCCAGTCTACAACTACATTTTCTTTGCAAGAGCTCCTGTTTATTGAAGCTTATTGAAAGAGTAATTTCTTTTTCTTTATATTTTCAAGTTTCTACTGAGTTCATTTCCTGGAGGGATATTTCTTTTTGTCACTATACAGCAAGTATACACAGGACCTAGAATCAGACCCAGGCCATAGAGATGACTTAGAAACATTATTCCCACAAACCACCTCTAAGGATACAGGCTGCCTATGCTGCATACACAGGTTTTGGCATCTGCAAAACAATGTAGAGATGGGAAAGTTAAGACCAAGCTGTACACCTACATAAAACATGTTTTGAATAGTCTGCCACACAGTGTTTCTGAAAAAACAACCTTTCACTGTTGAGTGATGTATTTTCACTTCCTAAAGGGGAAAGGGATTTAGATACATATATTAATTCTGCACAAATCAAAACTGAACTCTGGAAAATGTGTTTAATTTATATGAAAACATCATTCCTTGGGCTCTAACTTGCTAGCAGTGATTTTTTCCCAATGCTTTAGTATCAATAACATGACACTTTTACTTCAGAAAGTAACTGGCATACACTGTAATTTTGTGCTTTCCCAAGAGAAAAAAAAGCAAGAGCTCTAAAAAGGAAACAGTGAAATGGTTACTGCTTGTGCTTATCAACAACTGAAGGCAAACCTTTCAGTTATTCTGCTGTCTCCCCAGCCTAATATGAGGAACACTGAGCTCCCTGCCACGAAGAACCTCTGATGACTTATGAAGAACCTCTGATGACTTACTGGTAGTGCAATGATCCAGTAAAGCAGGGGCAGCTGCTTAATAAAAAAACATGAGGCTAACATTTTTCAGAATTACAAAAGAGGTACTCTAAAACATTATGTTTAACCTCAGTGAATGCAGCAATGCAAACTACCATCAGGAAAGGTGATACTGCACAAGAGATCAAGTTTCTCTCTTCCAGATATCTTGTTCAATTAATTTTCACCTAGCTTTAAGGTGTCTCCATATATGTGCTTGCATGAAACAGAATTCAAGAAAATTTTTCAAGCATGGGTGCTAGCCCTGTCCATAAAGACCAAGAGAACTTCAGCCTCAAGAGAAATATGGAAAGAAGTAATCAGTTCCCATAAGACCTCTATTAGCAAAAAAAGTTTAACTTGTTTTTTCTGCAGAAAACCTATGATCCTATAAAGCTTTAATACTCCTGAAGTTCCAAGGGGCTTAAAAAATCTTGCTGGTGATAGGTACCTAGCTAGTAGAAAGTTGATAAATCAAGCTAAGAAATTTTTTTTCTTCACTGATGACATGTTCCTTGAAAAAGGATTCCAAAAAGCTTTCCTCCAGTGGGACTGGAAAGCATTTGAGCCTTGTATTTGTCATTTGTTCAAATTAACAATAATACATCCAAGGTCAGATAAAGGTGAATTCCTTCTGCTACTTGTCTTCATTTTAGCAAGCATAGCCTCAGATTTTTCACAACACAGAAGAAGTGATGTCCTTCACTGCTGTGTCCCCCATTCATGAAACATACAGGAGCATCCTGGTATATCTGCTTAGCTAGCAAGGTGATGCAGGTAGTTAAAGAAAATAATGTGGAACACTTTACAGATGAAAGACATGTCTTGATAAACACCACACGTGTGTTTATCACATGTAGATGCAGATAAGGTGGGAAAGGGAGAAGTTTAAATGGAATACTGTGGTTTTCAAAACATTATGAAGGTAATGTCCAACCCAAATCCCCCCTGACACAGCTTGAGGCCATGGCCTCTTGTCCTGTCACTAGCTGCCTGGGAGAAAAGGCCAACCCCCACCTTGCTACAATTGTGTAGCAGCATGTCAAACACTGGAAAGAGCAGATGGTAGTGATGTTCTGTTTGCTGGTAATTTATTTAGAAGACATCAATATTGAAGTCTGTATCTTCGGTTGTTTGCCATAGGTATGTCCCTCCACCATTCCCACCCTTACATGCCTAGATATCTTTTGCATCACTAACATTGTTATTCCACCTTCTTACCCACAAAGGTATCCAAAATGAATACAGTTAAACTACCCCTTCCCCTTTCTTTATTGCAGTGGTAGTGGGAAATCCAAACCAAGGAAGACAAAAAACCTAAAACCTTGGAAAACTCAGGTTCTGGGTGTGCAGAAGTTTATCCAGCATTAAACTGTTTATTAGGAAGCATTATTTTCCTATGTCAAGAATATCCACCATGATAGTTCTGCTATATTTCATTGGTTTCTCTTTAAATCCCGGATCTGTTATTATCAAAAGTCTGTAGTGGAGGCCCTGAGAGGCTCCTTCCTGTAACACAGCCCTGAAGCTGTGAGACACAATTGGCAACACCACACAATTCACGTGTAGACTGGCTACAAGAACATTATCCAATGTGAGATAAGGCAGCAGCTTTGATCGTGGGCTATCTGTTGTCCTCTATGACAATGGTTCTTCTTGGATAGGTCTCAACATCCACAAATATGTAGCGAACCTCATATCTTCCTGTTTCAAGATTCTGGAAAGAAAAAATAATTCAGAGTATTTTTTTCTCTTTGGTAGTTTAAATTCAAGACTAAGCTTGTCAGGTGTATCAAGCAATTGTACATACCTCTTTGACTTCCACATGGACTGTTCCCTGTTTCCCTGATTCAGTGCCCTCAATATAGAACTTCAAACGCATATGTTTCAGTCCGTCCTTTACGTATTCAATGTGACTAAAAACAGCAACACCAAACAAAAACTCAACCACCCAGCAAGAATACTGATTATATGCTAGTTAAGACTTCAAATTTAAACTTACTTAGAGGAGTTGCTTACTTATTTTGTAAGAAAGTGTATTCTGGTGGTGTCTTTATGCTACCTTGGGGTCCTCCTCTACTGCTCCTCTTGAGCTTTACTGTGAGTGCCTAAGGACTAGCAGAGTTAGAAGAGCTAATTAGCTGCTGGGGATTAAGAGATGAAATGTTTAAATGTCCTCACACCAGTCCTCCCCTCAAAACTGAAAAGTGATCCAGTGCTGGAAACTATGGAAATTCCTTGTATTTATCCTAAAAAACCTCCAGATTTGGAGCCTGACATCTAGAAAGGGACCTCACCGAGACTTCCAGAGTTTTTTTAGGCACTTAGTTTAAGTTATCAAGCCAAAACACACACAGCATGTTTTTCCAAATTAATTATCGGGTTGGTTAAACACAAACATAAAAACATTTACTATGGGTTTCCTTTGCTAATAATTTTGTTCTGCTGAAACTGTATAACTTTGTCACTGATATGAGATCTCCAACAGAAATGCTGGTATTTAGACTGGAGTTGGGTTATGCTCAAGTATTAAATAAATAACACATCACTTTCAAAGTAACCACTTTGGGAAACTAATGATCCCATGAGAGTTCTGGTGCCAGTTTATGTTTCCTACTGAAATTATTAACTGCTGTTTAGTACCAATCTATTTCCATCAGCCATGTCCAGGTACACGCTGTAAAATAAACTTGCAACACAGTTTAAGTGACATGATGGGGTAGAAAGGACAAATATGAAGAGCTTTACTGCAGTAAATTTACATTCAAGGTGTTCATACACAAAAACCCTGTAAATTTTTGAGACATTTAAGATCATTCTTATCCTGCAGGTGCAAGCACTACCATCTTACACAGCTCTCAGCTCAAAAATTTATTTAAATTACTAGGCATTCAGAATGATGAGAACTAAATACTAGGAAAGCTGATTCATAGTACATTTACTTATTTACAGACAGGTACTCAAAATGTTTGTGCACATCAATTTCATTTAGCAGCTTCACTTGAAACATTTTTTCAGAGTCCAGTGAAGAGATAAAGCTTCAACCAGTAAGTTGCTTTCCTCAGACAAAATAAAAAAATCTCACTTTCATGGTTCAACTTATGTCTGGGCTTATGTATCTCATTCTATATGAAACCTCATTGAATATATTCCTGCCAAATAAGCCAATAAAGGCAAAGCAGGCAGGACTTCGGTTTAGTAAGAAATAGTTATGTTGTTTCTTTCAAAAGGAAAGTAATAAATAGACACACTCATGAAAAGTTTAGGTGATAGATGTTCTGTTAAATACACAGTAGATGTGTTGCCTCAAGTACCAAAAAGCATTCTGCATATCAGCTCAGTATAGTTTCAGACTGTAAACTTCTGTCAAATTACTGTTCCCCCCATGCAAGCCTAGGCCTCTGTACTACTCTTCAGACTCATCCTATTTTTTGGAGAGCTGTATGTCTACCACGATGACCATTGCTTGTTTTGAGGCACTCAGAATTGGCATTTTATACTATATGTAGCTGTACTTCGTGGTATAAGAGAGGTACTGCAAAAAACTTCTACGCTAAATCAAGTGTGACAGGATATGTCACATACAGTTCATCACCCCAGAACTAACTTGTGATCCAAAAATATCTTTGCTGTGCAAAAACACCAAGAGGTACCTGACATGCTGTCGTCTTCCTCTTCTTGTTGCCTCTCCATAACCTTTGATAGAGTCACCAAAAACACCAATTATCTACAAGAGAAAAGAGGTTTGAGCTGTCAGAAGGGATCACATACAAACAGGTACTCCAGTATCAGCTCATGCCTCTGCTGTCAATGCATCTTCTTGTAACAAAAAATGCCCCTGGAGAATCTAACATGTCAAGATAGAAGTGTTTATGAAAGAAAACAGTTTAAGGAAAACTCCTCTGTATTCCAGTCCTTTTTTTACAGTCTTGTATTAAATGCCTAAAATAAACCCTATTGATATCTTCCATTTGTACTGTTCTCTAAGATGAGGACATATAAACTGACATTTTGTGTAAAAAGAAAAAAAGAGCACAAAATATTAGCTCACTTCTCCTCTAAGAGAATATGCTACAAAGTTTAAAATGCAAATGCATTCTTCTTCATATAATCTAAAAAACACTACTGAATAAGAAATTTAATGGGGTTTTTTTTTTTGATCTATGAAGTCAGTGTAGAACAACTTAGTTCTTAAACTTATTTTAAATTTGGTTAGAAGGGAAGGTTAAGTTTTACCGTGCAAGTACCAGAAAGAAGTTTTAATTCTACAACCTTGTTCCAAAGCAGTCTTCATTTTTATTCAAGCAACAACTTGTCACTTCATTTCTAGGTTATCCTCAAAGGCATCTGTGGCAACCTTGTTTGCAGGATGTTTTGTCTGAAGTAGTGGTTTTTAAAATCTAGTTTCACATTGATTTTTATTTACACCTAGCTATGATGACTGTGATCCCATGACTGTTCTCCACCTGTTTTCCTGTTAGCCAAAGGAATGCTAATTGTGCTTCAAACGAAGAGTTTAAATTCCTGGGTATCAGTGCAGTGCATCACACAATGACAGAACCATAGTGAAGTGTCACAATGGAGTAAGTGTACTGAGAAAAGGCAGCAGGTTAGATCTGCAGAACTACTAGTTGCCCCTCTGACCCACTGAATTCAAGTGCTACATTTAGCAGGCACTCAGGTAAGTCCTGAAGACTTTCTGTGTGGTGACACAAGCACAGTCTGAAGGGCAGACTGTATTTCCATCAGTTTTTGTGCTGTGGCACACTCACTTGGCTTCTAGCAGGCTAGTTCATGCAAGCTCAATCTTGCACTGACTTGTCCTAATGTAAGCTCTGCTCTGGAGCTGACCCACCCCATGCCAGCTAAAAGCACTGGCAGAACTGCTAAAGCACCACATGGATCTTCACGTAGCTTGTGAGATTCCTTGCACAAAGTTTTGACTTGAAGAGAGGCAGTAACTACTGAGAAACACAAGTTCAAAAACCAACCTCAGGGTGAGATCTGCATTTCTCCAAGGCATCTCCATAAATCTTATTTGGACTAGAAGAAGAGAATAGCTCTTTAAAAATCACATAGAACAAACCACCTGTAACAGAAACAACAGCAGATGGAATGAAATTTTATCAAACCAGATGGAATTAATGAAAAGTGTCTTCTGATAAAGAATGTAATTTAAAAAATAACCTGTAACACCAATTCCAACAAGCACCACAATAAAATAGGTAAAGTCTCTTCCAGCTTCTTTCACTGAAATTAAACAGAAAAAACACATAAGTTACAACCTTGGCTAATAACACTTGTATGACTTTCTCACATAAATGCTCTTCTGTTAGTTTGTAGCTCAAGTAACATTTTAGCAGAAGAAAGAAATTCAGTAGTAGTTTCCATAATGCCTCATTGCTGTAAAAGAGACCATGGAAAAGATCTCTCATATTGTACAGGGCATGTTTACATCTCTGTTTAGAGAGATGTCTTATTACTACAAGTACCTTATTACTTTCTGTTTGCCAGATGTTTTCAAGGTCCAAAGTAGCAATTACTGTTGCTTTTTGGGTACATAAGAGGTAGATTTTTAAGGAACTAATGAGGTGTTTAGCACTGCAGTATTCATGCTACCACCTAAACCCACAATCACTGCAATCCTCATGCAAAGAAAAGATGTAAAAATAAAAAAGTGAAAGCTTTTAAGTTGCACACACTAAAAAGAACTGATTTTATGAATTAGTGATCAATAGAACAATAGAAAGGGGAATATTAGACCATATTAACATAATTAACTGTTGTTTGATTCGTTTTTGTCATTCAGTTTTGATCTAAAGTGTCAGTATACACTGCACAATATTTGAGATTCACTGTTCCAAAATATTTGAATACTTGGAAAGAGACTATCTTTTAGTGATAAAGTGTACATTTCAGTGGAGTACAAGTTATGGATTTACTTCTGCAGTCTTCTAATCAGTTGAAGGTGTTTTTCACAAGTCACTTCAAAGTACTTAAATTATCTGAGATTAATTATGCAGTAATTACTTTTCACTGAAGTGAATGAGACCAACTAAAGCGAAGGCAATCCATAAAGAAACTACCATCACATGTAGAGCTTTGACAATTTTGTTGGACGTGAACTTATTTCAACAGCCCTACAAACAGGCTGCATGTGATACGATTTCCTTCAGAAAAGGAAAATGAGAGGGTATTACATCTTGTGCCTGGTAATTACTTAAATCAACAAGCTGCCGTGAAGAAGTCACATAATTTGTTTTGATTGTGCAATGCATACACAGAAATGCGACAGCTGCTCCAAACAATACGATGTGAAAATAAACGGGCTAGGTGTGCTGGGACTTTTTTTTTTTCTAGATGCTTGATATTTGGAACAACAAAACTTCAGCTGCAGAAGGAACCGTCTCCAGCCCTTCCAAGCAGCACACAGCATCCTCCGCCTTACCTTTCTGAGCCGCCGACACCAGCGTCTCCTCGTTCAGCGCCCTTTGCACGGACACATCCTTGCTATTCCCGCCAGGTTTTGCAGCCTTCAGCCCTCCCGCTCGCGTCCCGATGCTCCGGCGGGCGGCCCCGAGCAGCAGCGGGGGCTGGGGCGGCCACCTGGGGCGGGAGCGGGAGCAGGAGCAGGAGCAGGAGCCGCCGCCCAGGAGCGCCCAGCCGCGAGGGGCGAGCAGCCAGCGGCGCAGGCAGCCCCGCCCGAGGGAGGCGGGCAGTGTCCGGGGCAGCATGCCGGGCATGGCTCCCGCGGGCCAACGGAGCGTCCGTGCCGCTCGCCACCGCTCTCCCGGGAACCCTCGGGAAGCGCCCGGGCAGCCTCCCGCGCCGAGCGCCGCTGCCCCAGCTCAGGAGCACGCCTGCACCTTCCCCGCCGGCGGCCGCCGCTGGCCGCTGGCCCGGCGGAAATGTTTGGGGCGGCGGAGCGGCGAGCGGCGGCAGCGGGTCCTGGGAGCCGTAGTTTGAGCGGGCTCCCTCTCCCGCCCGCCGCCGGGAGCGGCTCCAGCGAGGTCACTACAGCGCCCGCCATGCCCAGCGCCGCCGCCACAGCCACAGCCCTCCCTCCGCCGCTCGATTAGGGCGTGGGGAGGGGGCGGTGCCTGCGGTGCCGTTCACCTTTTAAAATGTGTGTTTTCGTGCGTGGTTTTCTTGGCCTTGCACACGTATATGTGTTAAAGAGATGCAGGTGACGTTTCCACGGATGGAGACGACCAGAGGGATCTGGACAGGTTAAACCGATGGATCGAGATCGACGGCCTGAGGCTCAACAAGGCCAAGTGTCGGGTCCTGCCCCCCACAGCCCCAGGCAGCGCCTCGGGCAGAGTGGCTGGAAAGCTGCTGGTGGAGAAGGAGCTGGGGCTGCTGATTGACAGTGGCTGAACATGAGCCAGTGTGTGCCCAGGTGGCCAAGGAGACCAATGGCCTATACCAAAAGTAGGCACTGCTGAGGCCACACTCTCAGTACTATGCTCAGTTTTGACGCCCTCGATTTAAGAAGGACGTCGAGCTGCTAGAGCAGGTGCAGAGAAAGGCAATGGAGCTGGTGAAAGGTCTGGAGCACAGGCCTGATGAACAGCCAGGTGGGAGTCAGCTCTTCTCTGACAAGAGGAAATGGCCTCAAGTTGTACCAGGGAAGGTTTAGGTTGGATACGAGAAAGAAATTCTTCACAGAAAAGGCGATTAGACATTCGAATAGGCTGCTGAGTGGTGAAGCCACTGTCGCTGGAGGTGTTTAGTGCCGTGGTCTAATTGACATGGTGGTGTTTGGGCACAGGTTGCACTAATCTCAGAGGCATTTTCCAACCTGATTAGCTGACTGTGGGCCGGGGGCGGAGCCAGCACGCCCATGGCGGCAGCGCCCCCGCTCCGCAGGACATTAAGGCTCCCCGCTTCCCGAGGGCCCCGCTCGGGCGCTCCAGCCCCGCCTTCCCGAGCCAGCGCTCCCGGCAGCGCCTCCCTCGGGCTGGCGCCGTCCCCCCCGCCCCGGGGCGTTCCGCGGGAGGAGGCAGCGCTTGCTCCTTCCCTTCCCTCCCCGCCGGCGGTGCGAGGCCGGCGCTGTCCCGCGGCGGAGCGGCCATGGCGACGGGCCGTGGCAGGTAACCACGGGCGCGCCGAGCGGGGCTCTGCCGGCCCGGCTGCCCGGGCGCTGTGTTGTTTTCCCTCAGCTCCCATTGCTCCTCTGGGAAACTTATTTCACCTACTTCTTCTAGCTCTCGATTCTTCGCGGCGAGGGCTGTGGCCGTGGTGCCTCCTCTCCCTGCTCCTGGGCCGGTGTTGCCAGGTGCACACAGGCCAGGGTTTAACACTTTTGTTTCTGCCTGGGAAGGGGATCTTAGACTTTGGTATGTCCTTCAGCTTGGAGGAGTGCTAAAACTTGGTATAACGAGCTTTCACAAAGTTAGTTTAATGGCTACTTTATGTTTTCAGGGCGGTGCCTTTGTAATAAATAGGAGGGTTTCGTTGAGGAAGGTGTGATTACCTTAATTCTTACAGTACAAGTTTAGCTTTCAAAATTTTAAAGCATCTGTCTTAGAGGCAAAGTTGAGAAAGCAGTTTTTTCTGCTAACCTATTTGTACAGCCTTATGTTTCATAGCAGTTTCATTCCCCCTGCTGTTTTTTATTTTTCTCTTTTTTTTTTTTTTTTTTTTTTTTTTTACCTGCAAATGGATTGGGGTAATGTCCACCTTTTAAAAAGAGTGAAATTGTTAGTTGAGGGAAAAACAACCCAACCAACCCATGTTAAAGCATTATTGTAATTTTTGTTTATCCCTAGATATGCTTTAACAGGTAGAGGAGACAGCTTTTTGCACTACTTAAAACTTTGAAACATTACTCCAAAGGCAATTATTTACTGACCATCAAAAAAAAAAAAAGGCACATTGCAAGTATTTTAGGGTGTGAAAGTGAAAATTCTGGTCCAAAACTGAGCCCCACGGGTTGAAAGCTAATGAAAAAGCAATTAAAATTATTGTGCCTGTTAAGTAAGATAATCTCAGTTCTAGAAATTTCTAAAGAGAGAGTGTAACAGCTGTCATTGACTTTTATCTTAGGCTGATCTGCCCAAACTATGTCAATGCAATGTAAAAGCATTTTGTTAATGCTAATTTAAAATCTTAGCATGCACAGTACTTGAGAAGTAATTTATGGTTTGGGTTTGTTGTTTGTTTCTTCACACCTTGAGAATATTTTTATTTTGGAAGATGTAAAAGTTCAGTAGAATTTTTTAAATTGACACTTACAAAAACAATAGCTTTTGCATTAAAGTTTTCAAGGCATGTGTGGGCAAAATGTTTCTTTCCTCAGATATTTCTCCCTGGGGTGTAGAAGAGGGAAGAGTGATTTAGATGAGCAAGAAGGACTGAAAACAGGCTACACAGATTCTGCTTGTCCAAGGTAGTGTGTTTTAAAATCCAGAATCCAGCCTCTTATCTGAATTATTCCTATGCCTGGAGTCTGTGAAGTTGTATCTCTATAAAGTATGGCCAAACTATCTGCTTTTAGCATGAATTCAGGGCAGAATAGCCTGGGATGTGCTGCCCTGGAACATAGAGAAGTGTTAGCTCTGCTGTTGTTGACACAGCTTGTGTGTCTCAATCCCTTTAATGGCAGTTTGTTAGTGCCTCATCATCTGAGTGTTCTTGGTAATGATACATGAGTAAAACCCTTGTTTGATCTCCAGGTTGTATTTATTAAAAGACTACTTTTTTGTAGTTGTTAATTTAGTTGGTCTAACACTGGTTGGCACCCAAGCTGAAATCTGCATGTCTGTCTTTTAGTTAAGCTTACAACAATTCTTATTAAAGTGTCTTGGATTATTTTTTTTTTTAACATAGCACAGCTGGCAATGTAGACCAGAGCTGTTAATTTATTTTGATTTAATTTTCCTTTGATTATAAATCGATCTTGAACCAAGAACAGTAGGTATTGAATGTATATGGTACCTATATAGTTCAAAATTAGCTATTTTCCCCCCGTATGGATTGGTTGCCTCGAAACCCAGAGCTGGTTAGACCAGGTGTTGGAAATCTGCTGGCAATTTAAAACATCAGTAATGCAGTGAATGGGGAGCTCTGGCTGCTCGGTGGCATCAGTGGGTATGAATCATAAGGATTTAGTTTAATATTGAAACTCTGTATTTCTCTGTGGATTAATCATAGGATTTGTTTGCAATTACAGCTTACAAAGTCCTTCCTGTCAGAAACTTGGAAAAATGTGTGAGTGGTTGGATTGTAAGAATTTGTGTTGGAAATATGCAAAGTTCCTTTATTTTCTATCCAAATTGTGATGTGGAAATGTTGCCAAAATAGGTTTTTCACTGTGGTGTGCAGGAGGCCAATTCAGATACAGAGTTGAGGTATTTGATATATTTACAGTTCTGCACAGAAGGGGATGCTGGGTGGGAAATCCACAAAGCCATTACTACATCAAAGTGTTTTACTATTTTATACATTTTAGCTAAGGAAGAAATTAGTTTTCGTTGGCTACAAGTTACACAATTCTCTTATTAATGAATTTTCTCTTTGCTAGGTAACCAATCTTCTATTGGTTTATGATTCTTTTGCTTCTCATGCTAATTAGTTTTCATGCTCAGTCTTTCTCTTTTTAGAGTCAGTAAGTTTCTTGGGTCGGTGATCACAATCTCACACTTCCGGAAGCTGGAGCTGATTTCGTACAATTGCTGAGTTGGCTTGAATATTTTTTTTCTTGTCTTGGGAGTTGTTCCAGGTATCCTTGTGGCCTGAAAATTCTGCATTCTTTGTGTCCACTATCAGTGGCCACCCTTCTTCCCAGGCTTTGTTAACCTCCCCCTAGGTCTGAAATCATTGAAGTATGTCAAGCCCTAAACCTTAACAAAGCAATTCTACCGACAAGTAATTTTTCTGTCTAATGCCTGGACATCTCTTAGAGCTTGATAGCTGCTCTCTGTTTCATGGATTAAATCTCCTTTCTAGCTGCTTATGCTTGAAAGTATACAAATTCTTTTTGAACCTCAACAGTTTCTAAGGAAGTTTCAAGATACTGTTTTCATCTGGTATTTTTTTAATAGCTTATCAAATTTGGGTGGCTCAAAAATGTCCCTGAAGTAGTGTTGTGAAACAGAAAATTAATCAGTGAGTTTGACTTGCTCCAGGCTCAGTGGAGCTTGGTTGTGATGGCCACAGTGGTGCAGTGGTCTAAGGGAAGTAGATCTCTATTGGATTCAAACTGATTTGGGGGAGCAACACTGTTCCCTTTGCCTGCTGTGAGAGATCAATCTGACAGCTGTGAGTTCAAATCTGAACATTCCTGATGCCAGGTATTTTAACTTGGGCATAATTGTTGAAATCATAATGATTGCCATGCAGTGTATTCCCTGCATCCTGCCTTGGTTGAAATGTTGTGTCTAGGTGTACACAATGTGCATGTTTCTTCA
The DNA here is from genome assembly GCF_029582105.1 of Oenanthe melanoleuca. Taxonomy (NCBI): domain Eukaryota; kingdom Metazoa; phylum Chordata; class Aves; order Passeriformes; family Muscicapidae; genus Oenanthe; species Oenanthe melanoleuca. Next base: position 56,960,676 of record NC_079335.1, on the reverse strand, counting down.
TTTTGTCAATATGTGACTTTCCTCCTTACAAGTAGGTTAAGGACCTTGGCTGCCATGCCTGGGGAATGTTCTGAAACTGTAAATGCTGGAATTAAAAGTCTGTGTTTGACACCTTCCATAAAGCCGAAACCAAATGTGTGTATTGAGAGGTGAGTATGTCTTTATTTTGGGAGTAAGAGTGAAAGTATTCCTGTAAGCTGTCTTTTGACTGCTTGCAGTAATTATATTCATATCTTGGGGGTTTCTATGTCAAATATTCTGAGCTGAAAAGATTTGCTTTCCTGGCCTACTTTGAGATCCTGTGTTCACCTTCTAATGTTTTCTGTCATGGGTGTCCTTTTTGTTCTTTTATAAGTTCATAAGGAATATATAGGTTTTCCAGGCTGCATGAAGCCTTCAGCAGCTCCTTTGCAAGTCATGGGCAGTGTTGTTCCTTGAGAATAAAAATTATTTTATTACTGCAATGAAAGCCAGTTTAGAATTAAGCTTTGTATGTTTCTCTTGGTTATTGGTTATCCTTAAGTATATCTTAGTGTATAGAGAGGCTGAGAATGGTGGATTGGGATTAAGCGGGAGGAATAAGTGGCTTTTGCATATTTGCTGCAAGGTAAATGTTTCTCTTCCTGTTTTACAGTGAAAGGGCACTTTTAATATAATTGTGAGGATTTTTTGTCTTTAGAAATGAGTTACATTTTTACAAAAGAAAATCTAAGAATATGGTACCTGAAAAAGTAACTAGTTTTCCTCATTTTATACATTTGATAGTTTCCTATGTAGTGATTTCCCTGGTCATTGGATGGCCAGTTCAGTACCTCTATGCTGTCAGATTGGTGAAATGGTGAGAAAAAAAAAAAAAACCTTATAGCTTCCTTCAAAGGAGAAAGAATATGGTTGTAAAAACTGTTGAAAATTCTGGATCAAGCATATTATTGTAGCTAATTTGCAGCTTTGTAAGATAGCACTTTAAATTATCTCTGTAATAAGTGCACTAACTGCTTTGGGCTTACACTGTATGAATTATTTCACGTAATAACAAAGCAAGTTATAGCATATTACTTCTGTGTCGATTAAGCTAAGATTCTGAGTTTAATACAAACATTGAGGTATTGGCATTGTCATGCTATCCTTTAAAGCTCTCTGCTTTTGAAACAGTGTTACAAATCAACAAGTGTTGCAAATAACCCAGTAGTAAAAAAACCAGAGATGCAGCCGGGGTGTTGACTTTCACAGCACCTTTTATTTTCAGCAGTGATTTTGATGACCATGTTCAGTGCTCAAGAAAATTAGAGTATAAAGTGCATGTATTTTAAACTCTGTGCAGTTATGAGGTACTGCTTGAATGGTATGACGTTCCTGTCTGTTAATGCAAAAATCATGTTGGTTTATCTCCAGGGTATGTTCTGCTTGTCATGCTTAGACTGGCACCTACATTTCAGGCAGAATTCCAGATGCACAGAGAAATTGACATTTTCAGGATATCACTTGGCTCTTACTTTAAAGTTCACATCTTTCTGTTGACATAAATGAAAACTGCACAAGACCCCTGAGCACATACAGTTTGAAGATTATGATGAAATAGAGCATGATCTTGCAGTTAGACTAGGACATTTCTGTCCTGGTGCATCCTGATACCTGACACTGCAGTCAAAAGTTTTGCAAATGCTGGTGCTTGTGGAATAAATGTTAAAATCATGGTACGAGCAGTAAGAAACTGAAGCTAAATGATGTAGTTTCATGTCAAACACAGTTAACGTTTACGAAGTTTAATGAAAATGCAAACCCATAGCTTTTCATGTAATTGTGCAGTGCCACTTGAATAAGTTGTGATGAATTATTTTAGGCAAATGCCACATACCAGAGAGTGAAATTAGAACCCAAACTCAACAGTTCCAACTCTTCAGGTGGTTTTTGATTCATCTGTTTACAACCTGCTGGTTTCCACCTCTTCTGTTTATGTCTGGTTTGAAATTAAAACTCTCTGCCATTGTCATTTCTGGAGTTTGCAGGCAAGTCTAACAGTATTCCTCTTTCTCTTATTTTCTAGCATGCCATCAGAAGTATTACTGAAGATATTTTCCTATTTGGATGCTGTGTCCCTACTGGCTGTTGGTTGTGTGAATAAGCGCTTCTATGAGCTGGCCAATGACAAGTAAGAAAGAGGAAGGTCTCAGTTGTGCTGCAGTTGTTTACCTGAATTATGAGTCTTTCTAATTCAGTTTCTCTGATGCCAGAGCACTGATGCATGCACCTGTGGGCAGTTACTGTGCTGAAATTGCTCTGCATAGCCCATAGTACGTGTTGCATGGAATTTGAGCTGTGTAGGGCCTGTTGTTTAATGGGAGTTATGAGGCAAAAACTAAATCCAGTGCTTTGAAATGTTGTTGTTAGCACTTTTTTTTTTTGTTTTAAAGCTTGCATATATTTGTATTCATTTGGACTGGCACAAGCTTCTTGGTTCACTTCTTAGGTGAGCCGTAACTGTGTGTTGCCAGTAGCTTTATGGAATTGTCGTAGCTTTCACAATTTTGAAGTCCTACTTAATTCTTTCATCAGGTTTTTACAGAGGGATTGATTCAATCAAATGAATTTTGGTTTTTATCTCTTTTTATCTGGTTTTTATCTGTTGCTCTGTTTGTGAAGGTTTGGTGATTTCTAAATGAGAATGAAAGAGATGAAGATAAATACCGACACATTTTTTATAAGGATTGCTTATGCAGAGTTCATAATTGCTCCTACTGATATCATGATAATTTTGTGAAAGGGTAAAGGAGAGAGACCTGGGTTGATATGTGATAACTAGGATCTGGACATCCCTTTCTGTCTAGGATTCTACTGCATTAGTATTGTTTGAATGAGAAAATGTCTTCCTCTATAGAAAATTGCTATATCTGTTATGAATCTATTTCTCTCTTATTTGCTAAAACTTGTGTGGTGAACTAATTTTTACCTTGGCATTGATGCCTTTAGAACTGATGAATTTAAGGGGAAGATCTTAATTCAGATTTAGGTTTTGAGACCTTCAGCAGGTAAGGGTAGATAAAAATTGCATAGTTAACACAAATTACCAATCTTGGTATGTGTTTTCCACTTTAGGGTGGTAAGGCAGGATAAAATCACTGTGGCTGTCCAGGAGAAGATAATTCATCTCTCTCCATCTCGATGATGTCTGTTTCCATTTTCTAATCTCAACGGAGATTAGTGTATGTGCACAAATGGGACTTGGGTAAGAGTTACTTTCCCTTATCTAGGAGCCTGACTGGTTCAGTGGGACCAGGTCATTTTTTCCTGATGGATTTTTCATGGACCTTCTCAAGACCCTGAATCTTGCAGTGAAAGGACAGAAGCTTTAATTGAAGTCCCTGCATATTTCTATGACAAATCTGACCTTGTTCTTTAGACTGAATATATTTTTTAGGATGTTTCTGCTGTCCTGGATGTACAAGGTGCTGTCTGCAACAGGACCATCAGTCTTTCATTGTGGTATGTCTGTGCTGCCTGATGCTGTGATTTGTCTTTGGGCTGTTCATATAATGTGTGCACTTGAGCAGTTCTTCGCACTGATGTCTCCAATATAACTGTTGAAGATAAGGAAATGTTTGACCCCTCCTTTCTGCACCCTTCTTGCCCCAGAATGGGGCATTCCAGCCTTCCTATCATGCAGTGTGAGCAGTTCACAGATATAATCTGCCTGCAAAAGCCTGAGGATTCTGATCACCAGTAGAAGGTGCTTGTGTGAGAGGAAGTGAGAGCACAGGGAAAGGTCTTTTTGCTGTTGTGGTTGAGTGATGACTGATGATGATGTGTCTGATTCTGGCATTTGAATTAGCAATAAAAGGTTTGTTTGCCTTGTTATAGTAATGTCCAGTAAGAGGCCTTGAGATGAGTATTAACAATTTGGGGCAAGAAGGGCTGTATTCTACTGTGAAATTGGCCAACTTGTGCTTAGCTGTTGGATGCTTTTTTGATTTATCTGCCCTGGATTCTTCAGAGGTTGAGGATGAAGGGGCAGTGATACCTTTCTAAACACTTCTAATTCCAAGTCCTTCTTAACCTTCTTCTATGTTTCCCTGCCCTAGCTGAATTTCTGAGTTTCTTCAACTAATTTCTTTGCTTGCACAACACTGTTTTGGGAAAGAAAGAAGCAATATGTTATTGAGAATGAGGATGGTAGGTGTTTGTCATTAGTCTGTCTTCAGTCAACTAAATTTCCTGAATCTGAAACTTCAAAATGCAAGAGATGCATACTACTATGCCCTGTCTTTTCAGCATCATAGAGGAAGATGTGGAATATCTCTCTCCATCCAAGGATGTCTCCCTTGGGAAGCATCTTCTAGTTAACAGGAGAGTTTTATAGGAGGTTTTTTTCACTGGACTTTTGGGCTGATGAAGACCATTTGGATGATACACAGCTCAAATTCCCCATGTGATGTTATGTTAAGGACATCTCTCCGTTTTTTTTCATCACTGGACAATTCTAAACTGCTTTAGAGTTAAAAAAGAATTTCCTCCCTCCATCAGAAATGTTTTATACCATCTGGTAACTTGGCTGCCGTTTAAAATAGAAATATCTTAAAACTTCGTTTCAGTTATGGAATTGTTCTTTGTTACCCTTCCCACCCTGCTTTTGGTGAAAGGAAGGTTGAAAACTGATGTTGACTGTGAACCCACCCTTACCAGTCATGGTAGCTTATTGGTTTGTGTGTTTTAGACACTTCTGTCTCAAAAAATGGCATCAGGGAATTCTGTATATATCTCCAGAGCAGGCTGGAAGGTTTTTGCAAAATTCCTGAGTATGTCTGCGTCAATAACCAGGCTCTTAGCATGTGGGGACTTTCAGCAGCTGATGAATTGAGAATGGTTTTGATGGGTAGGAGGCAGTGTGGGATGGATCTAGTCCTTGCACGCTTTAAGGAGAGGGGAAGATGCCATACAATACACACTAGTGTAAGTTTGCCTGAGGATAAGTGAGAGCTGGTGAAGGTAATCTTGCTGATAAATGATAGAAAATGTCTCTTAAGAATTTGTTGCCCTTGCTATTCATTTTCTTTACTGCAGTTATGTAAACTGTGTGTCTAGCACTTCAAAATTAGAAAACTTTTTTGCAACCTGTATTCACAGATAACTTTGAATTCTTGTAGGTTCCTGTACTCAATATTCTGTGAAGCGCCCTAGAGGTTGTTGGGGTGTAGGGGGCTAAAATGTGACCTCATAGTTTTCCTGGCGTGAAAGGGATGAACCCATCATTGCAGTCACATATTTCTTTGACTTCAGAAAGTCATGTCTTTGCTTTTCCAAAGAGTGCAGAAGGGATTGATATGACATTGGTACCACCAAAGATGGTTCTAATTGTCTTCCTCCACCCCACTTTCACTGGATTTGAGAAACTTGAAGAGTATAGATTATCTTTGTTGAATAGGAGCTATTAAACCACTTTCTCTATTAGCTGACTTACTGTGAGGAGGACACATCATTGTTTTGGGATGGAATTTTCAAATTTTTTTGCTTAACCTTTATCAGTTTTCACTTAATTTTCTGACTATGACTGTGCTGTCACAGAGCTTCATCCTGGATCCCATATTTTCAGGAAGATAGACAAGATTGTTTTTGTGCTAACACCATGCTCAGTGGCAGCTGAAATGTGCATATAAAAAAAAATGAAATTACTATTCTTGAAATTTATTCCTCTCTATTCCATTTTTATTTTCAGTGGAATTTGGCTGAATCTCTATTCCAGTTCTTTGCATCCAAAATGGACAATTTGGAAAATGAAGTCTAAGCAAACAGAAACTGTTTCTTTGGGCTGTGCTGCCGAACACGATAAAAAGCCTGGGTACTGGAAGAAAGAATACATCTTCAAACAAACATCTGCCTTCAAAGCTAGAGTAATGCGGCTTGTTAAATTTCTAGATCCTTATACAGGTCTTCCATCTAAAAACAAAGAAGCTATGAAGTAAGCAATGCCTTGTCACAAAGATTTACTTGAGAACAATGTACCAAATGCTAATGACTTGGGGGGTGTAGAATTAGAGCCACAAAATGTATACCATAATGGGAAGATACAGTGATAATCTATAAGTGTCTGAAACTGTTGAACATAAGTAGCAGTAGAAATTGAACAATTCTGTTGAAAGCATAGTTTGTTTTATCATTTTGGGAATTTGTTTTTAAACACCCCTCTTCCCTCTCAATTCCTAAATAACAGAGTCTCTGGCTTGTGTTGGATAATTGTTCTAAAGGACAAAAATGGAAAAGAGCATGTAGTAGAGAAGCCAAACCTATCATTTAAGGACACATCTGTGACCATACTTTGGTATGGTACAGACTGGCCGTGCTTAGACATCCTGTCAACCCTAAAACTGTTTGGAGTTACACCTTTGCTTCCTGACCAAAGCAGACCTCCCAACAAGAATGGGTGAGTTTAAACATAGGATTTATGAGGATTTTTTGGGTGCAACTGGTTGATAATGTGATCTGTAGGGCCTAGCTGACATTTGTTTGACTCAATAAGTTAACTTCTCATTAGAAAGCCTCCCTGCAGTATTTCTTTCTATGTTCTTCTCTTCTTTGGTAGAGCCTTTTAGCAAGAAACGGTATAATCCAGCAAGCTATAACAGTAATTCATAGGTTAATGTAGCTATTGGTAGGATATGCAGACTGATAGGTCCTGACTTGGAAAGCTGAATCTAAGACAGACACAAGTACAAAAGAAAAATGTAAATCTAGGAGAATTTATTGTGAGAAATTTAGCTTGGAAAAGTTCATTAGCATTTATGTGGCTACAATCGGGTAGTCTATGTTGTTAAAATTTATTTTGTGTCTGGTTAGGTGTGTATGTGAATTTAGGGAACTTGGTGTTTAACAATGTGTGCAATCTTCAGTACATGCATATGAAGTCACACAGTCCACAGCATGTCCCTTGTTTTTTAACTTAAATGTGTACAATGGTTTTTGTCATTATATTCTAAAAATATATTTAAATGAGAAGTGTCTATTTGAGGTATTTGGTTGCTGTCAAGGGGTTTTGCACACATTTGGGCATATGTGTACAGTAGGTACAGTGTCATCTATGTTTTTCTTATACAAATCCCCCAAGCATAGAGTTCTGGAAAAGAGAGAACTGCTCACCTACAAAACCCCTGGTTGCTCAACCAGAAGCAAAGTATTTACTTAAAGATATCAGGAGAAACCTTTGTATAAAGTTAGCCGAACAAGTTTTGCAGTCAAATTATGTGGGAATTGTAGCTCTTGTTACCAAGAGTATGAGTCATATGTAGAAAATAAAAAAGAAAGCTTGCAGGCAGTTGATGTATTTATTTCACAGAGTTACAAGTTTTTAGAAATCATGACTATAGATGAAAGCAGTGGTTTCACCAATTTCAGTATGTCATTGTTAAGACTGGAAGGCAGTAGTGCAGGGACATGCCTGATTGACTTAAAGGTGGAAAAGGCTGATGTTGATTAGGAAGAAATTTTTTACTGTGAGGGTGGAGTGACAATGGTTGTCCGGGGAGGTTGTGGATGCCCCATCCCAGGCAGTGTTCAGTGTGGAGTTGTAGGTGATGCTACAGTGATACTACATGGACATCTAGGGAATGTTTTGAATATAATAAGAGCCTAAGTTTGAAAAGGATTTTAGAAATATTTTTCTTAATTCTGAAAAGGTAATACAAACTCTACTTTCTGGTCTTTTTTTTTTTAATATATCATCAGTTAGTAAGAGTGTCCATGAACTTTATCTTTAAGTGTTTTGGAGCTAAATGGATTTAATAATAGGTAAAATACAGAAAAAAATTCTAAAAAAGGAAAGCTTCCTGTAACACAAACTTTTAATTTATTATATGCACAATTTGATTCTTTCCTTTGAATTTTGCTTCACAGTGATAAATGTTCAGTGATTGCATCTAGTATCAATAAAGTATCGAAAACAAATTTTAAAGTAATTCTGTATTTTGAAAAACTGGGCAAGTATGTAAGTTCTTCTTTTTTTAAGAATGTTTTAGCAGGTCATTAGTGTGTGTTTTTTTTTTTTTTTTTCTTGTTAGGGATTGAGATCCTGCTAGTACACTGTAGTTGATCAAATGTATAGTTTATCATTCTGCATGCCAAATGCTTTCAAAACCATTTTTATCATGTGCTGCTGGTCAGACTTCAGAGTTAAAAATGAAATTAGGCTGAACTTTTATATGGATAAGGAGTCATAGCCTTTTTGCTACATTCTGTATGTTCTTTTCAAAGGCCTCGTCGATTTTCCTTGATTGCTGAATATCATCTTGCTTACCTGACTGAAAGTAGCGTAGCAGTTGGTGCTGATGAGTTTGTCCAGCTCTTCAGTCTGAGTCCAGGACTATTAGTAGGAATTTGGAAGGTAAGATAACATTTTGTTTCAGTGTTTTATTATGATTTGAAGGAAAAGTTGTTTTTTTGGCTTGTAGTTTGTGTTTGGGAATAGCTTTTTTTGTTTTCTTGCTTTTTTATCCCCTTTGGATTTTGAAAGATCTTGTCTAAACTAGTAACCACAAAACATGGGGGGACAGTGAATGGATGATTTATTGTATCCTAAAGAGCTTTTAAAAAAAATCCATTTCTAATTAAAAGATCTGTTATGTATGATTCTATATTAGATACTGTGTTCAATTTTATTTTTTTACAGTCTTCACGTGCCCAAGTTTGATATCCTAGAGTAATTTTCGATAGAATGGTTTGAGAGGTTGCTTCTTCCTCTGATTCATGCCATTATCTGTCCATATCACTCAAAGTGATGAGTTCCCACATAGCAAATTAGCTTTAATCTACATCATCAGGTAGCTATATCCTACTCCAGCAGTAGGAATGCTGTAAATTGTGCCCTTTTGGGGATATTAAATTCTTGGTAATAAGATTCTAAGTTAAGCAGCTAGCCTCTGTAGGGTGGGTGAAGAGATGAATGTCTTTAGACACTTAGAGGGCAGTGCAGAACATCTGAAGAAGACTTCTACACAAAAGGAATTTGCATCTTTGCATGGAATGCACTAGGACCTGTGTGCCTGTAGCTATGTAGAGCTGGGTGTTATGGAAGGCTGTTTCAGGTGTTCTGCTCGTGATCTGAATCCAGAGGTGGCGGCCCTTTTTCCCTCCACCCCCTCAGCCATAGTATTAACGTAGACTTAGGTTATTTGGCACTGGCAAAGAACTATGCTCAGGGAGGCTGTGAGCAGCTGCTCAAAGTTGTGTCTAATTTTCAGCTGCAAGCATGCTGTCTCAAATGTTTACAATCACCAATGTTTAAAACCGCACAAGGACTATTCTTTCACTCTTACTTAAAGGTAAAAGTTAGTCTATTTTCTAGGAAAAACTCGAAACAGCCTGACCAGCATAAACCTGTCACAGATTGTTTCAGTCTGTGAAAATCTCTTGTAAATGAATAGCCATTTCTCTTGTATTTTCAGAAGTTTCGTAGACTGATGTCCCTGTATTGTTGGCTCTGTGGTCTTGCTTATGCATTGGTCTCATCCATGCTTGGAAAGAGAACTCTTTCAGCAGCTGGAAATGGTTCAGTCATAACCAAGTTCCATGTAGTTGCTGAGAATTGAGTGCCCCACTCTAGTGTATTTGCCCTGCTTGCTTTTCTGAACAGCAGCTCTTATTCTTTGTGTAGGCAGAGTAAAATGAGGTAGTTAAGTGTCAGTGGGTGTAATAATTGTAAATGCCACACATCTTGGTTTTTTGCACATAACTGTGTAACAGAAACCAAGGGCAGGTTACGTAGGCCTCCTGGTATTTGGATAGAGAAAGACTGAGAAATTATGTGATTGATAGATCTCCCTAGTTAAATCCTTTATAGCTATAATTTTGCACTATAAAAATACAGTAGTTAAAAAGCCAAAAGTTTGAATAGAGGATGTCATTTTCTGGTACCCAGAGAGATGAAAACAGTAGTTGCCCACATTTCAGGAGAGTAATAGACTTCTGGCAGCAAATAACTTTCTTATTGACTTATGTGTTTGAAAATGTAGGATTTAAAAAATGTATTTAAAGAAAAAAACCTGGTGTCCTAACATTGTCTTCTTGAAGAAAATGCAGACCTCTATCTCTTTAGTTTTCACATTGGTGTTTGCTTTGGCTATATAGACATCTATAGAAGGTTATGTTTTTAATGTTTCGCTGGGAGTAAATAATCTGGTGAAGACACAGTTTTTACTTTGAAATTCACAATTTCTGTTGAGTAATTCTGTGTTCCTCACTGATGTTAGTCTTCTTTGGAAATAGTTCCTTACATAAGAAAATAAAAAAGAAAACTTGATGCTTCAGTAGTGGGGAGTAAATGCCATTTGATTCTGTTTAGGTATCTTTTTTTAAAGTGGTAAGTAGAAGCTAGGGAAGTACAATTTTTGGATTGCTCTTGTAATTTTTGCCTTGGCATAGGTAGTTTCTCTCTCTTTCCCCATAATACAGAAATGCTGCAGTCTTTTATATATATTCTGTACTCTTATAAAAAGACAGTAATGGTTTTAGGAGTCCACATGTTAAAGCAAGCTATTACTAACATTATTATAGTAATTGACAGAGTAATAAGCAGCAGCATTTATCTATGAATTTTAATGCTCAGAAAGACCTTGTGAAAAAAAAGAATTTCCAGATGAAAATACATCAACTTTTAATTAACTTTTCAGGAGAAAAATGAAATTGCTTTTGTTATGGCGAATCTTCATTATAATCAACTTCTTGAGAGAAGCATTTTGGGTTCTGCTACTGTGTAAGTTTGGTTTTCCTTTGTGGGTAATAAAGATAACCTTTTGAATAAAGCTTTGAGTTTTACAGTTAAAATTGGCTGCTGGTAAGAGGTTTATATTTAGGCAGTAATTAACTATTGTTTGATATAAACAACAGTTACAGTAACTAAATACAAAATGGTAGAAGCATTTTCATACTAAAATATTGCCATTGTTTTGCTGTTAAGGAGAGAATTTAGTTACACAAGTGTACTAGGATCTGGTGTATTGAGAAAGTTAGAAATACACTGCATATACTTTTCCCCTTTCCACAAGCAGTCTTATTGTTTTCTCTTTCTATCTGAAACAGAGAAAAGAGAGAGACATTTCAGGAATTAGGGGAGTAATCTTTGGCTGTGTAAGACGGGGGGAAAGCTCTGGTAAACTGATGAGGTGCCTGCATTTGTCTTTTATTGCTATTGAGAAAGTAGCTGGGTTTCCAATGAAGTGTTTGTATGTGTGTATACTCCAATGTATAATATAATACCTGTTTATACATTGTAAACTGTTTAAAAATACGAATTTTTTTAAGCTTTAGAATAGTATTTGGGGAATTTATTTCCCACGCAGCTTTCTGGTCAGATACTGTTGTATCTACCAGTAGTCTTAAATGCCCACTATAATTAGAGTGGCTCTTCTCACACGGAATGTAAGATTTAACACCATCTCCCTTAGTACCAAATTAGATCCTATGTAGAAGTTGCACAGTTGCCTCTGGCATGTGGTCTCTTTAGGTCTCATGTGTGCAGTAGTTATTTAGTTAGGAATATGCAGAATTATTTCAATAATTGGTATTTCAGGGAAGTTTCTAGAGCTAGTGGGCTTTCAGATTTCTAGTTAAACTGATGCTTTTACGTAGACAAGTCCTTGTCTTGAAGTTTAACAGGTGTACCTTTTAAAGTTGACTGCTGTATTTTCTGCCTTTGGCTAGGCTGAACAGCTGATCAGCAATATTAGAAACTGTATTAGCTTAAAAAATGGCGTGATGAGCTAGAGATGTTTGATTTTGAAGCTGTCTTAAGATGACACTCTCAATGTAGGGCTATGTGTTATATCTCTGTTAAGTCATCTCCCCCTTGCTAAATTCTGCTTTTTGTTTTTTTTCAAGTCAATATGTTCCTCCACCTAATAAACCTTTACTGGATGATATTGACTCAGAATATGGACTGCATGACTACACCCTGCATCTTGATCTGCATGGCAGGAACTGCATGTACCTGTGTGGATCATTCAAGTACCTCTTCTGCAGAAAACGTAAAGTTGATGGAACAATAATGTCTGTTTTAAAAATGATGCTTGCTGTTACATCTTTCCTTCTTGCATCCAGTTTCTCTGTTTTAAGGGGTGAAACTGAAATGGAATTTTAAGAGTAAGCTATCTTTCTGTTCATGGTGTGGTTTCTTTATACCTGCATGGTGCTTTGTGTGGTGTCCTAACCCTGTTCTGTAAGAAGTGTGACTGCATTGACCCAGTGTCAGGCCTGGGACACAAATTCTGCAGATTTTCAGGGTCTTTTCTTTTAGTTCCGTGCTCCATTAATAAGGCAGCGGCACAGTTCTTGGTACAGGTTGATGTTTCTTTCACTTGTGTTTTATAAAGGAGAGGCAGTTTGTCCTCATACATTTTGGAAGCTTGTTTCTGTAGAATTCTCCTCAAGTATACTTTGGGTACACAGACAGATTAAATATATAGATAAATTTGTAGAAGTTACTATGAACTTTAAGATATGTAGCTTTTATTTTGGTGAGCTTAAGGTTGCCTGTTTTGACATCCTTTCACTGCGTGGTAAACAACTTCATTCATTGTTTTTAACTGCTGCTTCATTCTGTACTCAGCACTTCTTTCCATGAGACATGATTGTCCATCCCTGTTGTTGTCATACAGTTCAAGTTCATAATTGTACTGGGGTTTTGAAAAATACATGGGTGATCTCTTTTGACATAGCTTCAGCATAAATTCCAGCAGCTACACAGCTGTCTTTCTGTAAGCAGAGACAGACTAAAATATTAAAATTAAACACCGTCATTAATTTAATTTAGAATTAAGTACTGTGAGTTAATTATTGCTCCCCAGTATTTTTTTTTACTGGCACTCCTGAGCGGTGTGGATTTCAGAACATACTGTTTTTCTGTCAGTAGAGGGTGCTGTTGTCAGGCGTGAGTACTTCTACAGGGCTACAGAATTTCCCCGTGATGTGGTTTGGTTTTTCTCATTTGTGTTTGCTGATTCCAAGAACTGCCATTTAGACTGCAGCCTTGTACAGTGTGGAGTGCTGTAGTCCTTGAACCTGAAATATACACGTTTTCAGATTCCAGAAAAGAGCCAAGCCTGAATTAAAGGAATACTTCAAAGGCTAAACTTCACTGAAAGTCTATGCATGTAGCAAGAAATCTTACCTCAAGTGTTGAGCAGTACAAGAGTCCTCTTTATGTTCTTAAAAAAAAATCTTCTCAAAATTGGCCAGAGGGTTGGGTTTTTGGGATTGTGTTGGTTTTTCTTATTTAGCTGAACATCATGTTTTGTCTTCTAAAATGAAAATGTTATGCTCCTAGCAATACAGTTGCACAAGAAGAAGTATTAAGTGCCACACTTCCTTTCTTGGTGTCAATTTCATGCTACTTAGAACCTACTTCCACAAAAGATTAAGCTGATGTTTATGCAAATTGAAGCAGATGTCCATAAGCTGCAGTTGTGATGCCATCTTGCTTTCCAAGTTGCAGAATCTATTTATGCTCACAAGTGTTTTCTGAATTGCTTTGGTTTTGTGACCTTCATCAGTGTGACAGCTACCAGATTCTGGTCTCACAGGACATCAGACAGCTGAAGACATGGTTCTGCAGACAATAAGCTCATTTGTCATCTAGTCCCTTCCATGTACTTGCACAATCATTCCTTATGGAAAATGTTTGACTTCCTCCAAAAACGGTGTAGTGAGACAGCATATGGCTGTCTGCTGTCACCTTTTTCATTGTAATCTGTTGCTAATTTTTCTCATTTTGTTGAACATGGTGTTGCTGAATGTGGCTGGCCCAGGTTTGTCCAAACTGGTTGTGGTTGTTGGTTTGTTTTTTGTTTTTAGGCTCTATTCTAATAATGCTCTTTGTCTCATCCTCTGGGAGGCTTCTGAAGTATGGAAGTCTGCAGAATACTGAGAAATCTTGCTATTTCTGAAAATTCTCTAGCCAGTCCAGTTTTATTTTAGATTATAGATGCCTATGGCAGTTTCCACAACTTGAGGCACAGATCAATTGTCAGCTATTACACTGTTTTACTTATTTATTGGTTTTCATTAGGAAGATCTAGGCATTCCTAGGTTACCACAGAATGCCCATTTGTATTTTGCAGAATAACTGAATTATTTGTTGAAGATTACTTTTTGTCTGCTTTTTTGTTAGTGTCTTTAATATAGTGCTTCATTTTACTACTCTATTTTCAATTATTTTTGCAGAATTCTTAATATTAAATTAAAAAAGGTTATCTCACTTCTTTGAACCAAGCAGAGGGAATGTATGTGGCTTCAGATTTTTTTTTGTTACTATAATTGCATTGTAGTAACTGACTGTTTTGGTTGGGGTTTAACATTTTTTTATGCTCCCTTTCATGTAAACAGAATTGGTAATATGGTCTCATTGACAGATATTGTAGGGTGAAGATGCTAAATACTTTGTAACTGAATTGAAAATATTTAGAAAACTTTCCTTGTTTCCAGGAAGTTACAACGGACTTTTCATATGACTGCCAGAAGTCATGAATCCACCTTCTTAATGAATATTTGAGATGTATTTACCTAGGTTTTCAACTTTTTAAGCACAGCTTTGTAGCTACATGATAGTTTAAGCTTTCGCTTTTAATGTCATTTCTTGTTGATGTAAACTGATTTTTGCTTGCAAAATGTAAGGGTTAATTTTTGTGTATTTAGAGAGCTTTTAAGATTTGTTTGTAAAATTTCATATCAGACATTTGAAATGTTTTGCTTGACCTTGAAGATTGATTTGCAAGTTTAAATAACAATTTCAGTGTGGTAAGGCTGGTTGTTGGCACCAGAATGTGTTAAGCACAGCTTTTCCTCTGAAAATCCCAATCAAATGACAACTTGCTGTAAAGGCTTGGTTAGCAAAACAAACTTCCTTGGCTTTTAGTTGAAATAAGTGCTTTGGGACTGTTGGTCTATTTGTTCCTTTCCCCTGAGGTCTGTCTACATGATATGTATTCTCTTTGTTGGTATTACCTTTATTTGGAAATATTTATTCCCTGTAACTTACTCTGCTGTTTTGCTGCTTACTCTTTTGCTTTGCTACCTTGCATAAACCAAGGACTAAAGATATTATATGGGGACAATGAAACAAAGTCTGAATGAGGCTGAAGAAAGCCCTGCCCAATTTGCTTCCTCTGTGTTTCTCTTTGTATGTTTAACATAGCTTGTTTTGCCTTTTAATTTCATTTTCTCATCTGACTGGGGTGAGGAAGGGGAGATTTCAGTGCTTAGCCTTCAGTTTCTTGCTTGCTTCTAGGCAGACTTTTCCTTCCTTTTGAATGTGAGGACTGCAATGGAGCTTTTATGTTAAAAAAACCCAAACATATCAAGACTGGATTAACCAACCCATTAATAATTTGCCTTCAGATTCCTGATCTGTTGCCTATTTCCATTCTGGCTAACATTAAGAAGTTACTGTAACACACCTTATCTGACTGATCTGTTTAGCTATGATGTATTAATGCCATGCAGTAGTGATGTCCTGGGCTTCTTTAATTTATTAGCAGAATGCTTTTTTCAATCCATTTTTGTTCCATTCAAACTTCATTTGATTTGAATGAGTAAGAGCAAGAGCCACTTCCATTCAGATTGGAATTGTGGATAAC